>NC_083580.1:1330572-1570572 GCF_027579695.1 Neoarius graeffei
TTTTGATTTTGCTGAATCCTCCTCCAACTCTGGACTTGTAATTATGTCACCTTAGACAGGTTTGTAGTACTCGAGTCTGACTTGTGCCCTAATTTTAAGAATTCGTGACTTGACTTGGTTTTGAGCACTGATGACTCAGACTTGGGACTCGGACTCGTGCATTAACTGCATTCAGACTCATAAATCAGAGACAAGGACTCTGATATTTTCCTTATTTTTTGTAACATGCCTGTAGGACTCCCTATGTGTGGGTGGAGCACAGAGGACAGCAGGACAGGGATCAGGTTCCAAAATAGCGTTTATTGCTAGACTTTTCAGTTTAACAAATAATTCATTCACTCAAACAGACACACACACAACCGGCATCTGGTTCAGGGATGAGCTACCTCTCGCTCTCACTCTCCCTCCCTCATTATAGGGCCGCGGTCACTGGGAAGACACACAAACACAGGTTAATCGCTCTCAGGTGAAGTGATTCTGCCACTTACCTTTCCTGACTCCGCCCTCCTGTCACAGACCGGCGCTTGACCACGCCCCCGCTGCCACATACCCCCACCGCCCGACTCAGGCCGGGCGCCCGTCCGGCCTGCAGCCGACTCCCCCCCCCCCTTGACGGGAGAGGAAGTCCGCCATGACCATCTGCCGCCCCGGCCTGTGGACCACCTTGAAGTTGAAGGGTTGGAGTGCCAGATACCAACGGGTGATCCGCGCGTTGGCATCCTTCATGCGGTGGAGCCACTGGAGGGGCGCGTGGTCCGAACAGAGGGTGAAAGGGCGCCCCAGCAGGTAGTAACGGAGGGCGAGGACCGCCCACTTGATCGCCAGGCACTCCTTCTCAATCGTGCTGTAGCGCCCCTCACGCACTGACAGCTTCCGACTGATGTAAAGGACCGGGCGGTCCTCCCCCTCCACCTGCTGGGACAAAACAGCTCCCAGCCCTCTGTCCGTCGCATCCGTCTGTAACATAAAAGGGAGAGAGAAGTCAGGGGAGTGTAAAAGTGGCCCCCCACACAGTGCAGCCTTTACCTCAGAGAAAGCCCGCTGACACTGCTCCGTCCACTGGACCGGATCTGGCGCCCCCTTTTTAGTGAGGTCAGTCAGCGGGCTGGTGACGTCCGAATAATTAGGTATAAACCTACGATAGTAGCCAGCCCGCCCCAGGAACTGTCTCACCCCCTTTTTGGTCTTGGGCCTCGGGCAGGCCGCAATCGCTGCTGTCTTATTAATTTGGGGACGCACCTGCCCGTTGCCCAAGTGGAAGCCCAGATACCGTACTTCCACCCGCCCAATCGCACACTTCTTTGGGTTGGCAGTGAGTACCGCCCACCTCAGCGACCTAAGGATGGCCCTCAGGTGTTGCAGGTGCCGCTGCCAGTCATTACTATAAATGATAATATCATCTAAATACGCGGCCGTATAGGTGGCGTGGGGCTGGAGGACCCTGTCCATCAGCCGCTGAAACGTAGCGGGCGCCCCAAACAGCCCAAACGGAAGTGTGACGAACTGGTGTAAGCCGAACGGTGTGGAAAAGGCCGTTTTCTCCCGGGATAATGGAGTCAAGGGGATCTGCCAATATCCCTTCGTCAAATCCAGTGTCGAGTAAAAGCGAGCCGTGCCTAGTCGATCGAGCAGCTCATCAATACGAGGCATTGGGTACGCGTCGAATTTAGACACCGCGTTGACTTTTCTATAGTCCACACAGAACCGGACCGAGCCGTCGGCCTTGGGAACCAAGACCACTGGGCTGCTCCAGTCACTGTGGGACTCCTCGACGATGCCCATTTCGAGCATGGCCTGAAGTTCTTCCCGAACCACCTTTTTTTTGTGTTCGGGCAGCCTGTAAGGGCGGCTATGCACTACCACCCCCGGGGGCGTCTCTATGTGGTGTTCTATGAGGTTAGTGCAACCGGGCAGGGGCGGGAACACATCCGAAAACTCGGCCTGCAACTGGGCGACCTCCGTGAGTTGGGTCGGGGAGAGGTGGTCTCCACAGGGGACCGGAGAGGTACGTGATGCCAATGTCCCTTTTTGAACCTCCAGCCCCAGCTCCGCCTTCTCCAGAACTACCGACACCAACGCCACGGGGACCTCCTCGTTCCAGAGTTTCAGCAGATTGAGGTGGTAGATCTGTAGTGCCCCACCCCGTCTGTTCGCCTCACCTCATAGTCGACGTCCCTGACTCGCTGTGTGACCTCAAAGGGCCCTTGCCACTTGGCGATCAATTTGGAGCTCGACGTGGGCAGCAGTACGAGTACTTTATCTCCCGGTGTGAACTCTCTAAGGCGCGTACCCTTGTTGTACAGGCGGGCTTGCCATTCCTGGGCCTGCCGCAAATTCTCCTGAGTTAGGTGGGTGAGCGTGTGGAGTTTTGCGCGCAGGTCCATAACGTACTGAATTTCATTCTTACTTTGTGAAGGTTCCTCCTCCCAATTTTCCCGCAGCACGTCCAGGATGCCGTGCGACTTACGCCCATATAATAATTCGAATGGGGAGAACCCCGTGGAGGCTTGGGGGACCTCTCGCACTGAGAACAGCAAGGGTTCGAGCCACTTATCCCAATTACATGCGTCCTCACTTACGAATTTCTTAATAATATTTTTGAGGGTGCAGTTGAACCATTCCACTAAACCGTCCGTTTGTGGGTGATATACACTGGTGCGGATCGGCTTAATCCCCAATAACCCATACAGTTCGCGCAGTGTTCGTGACATAAACGTAGTGCCTTGGTCAGTCAGAATCTCTTTCGGGATTCCAACTCGGGAGATGACGCGGAAGAGTGCCTCTGCAATACTGCGTGCTGAGATATTGCGCAGAGGCACTGCTTCCGGGTATCGCGTTGCATAGTCCACCAGAACTAATATAAAGCGGTACCCTCGTGCTGACCGATCTAATGGCCCAACGAGATCCATCCCAATTCTCTCAAACGGGGTCTCGATTAACAGTAGAGGGCGCAAAGGCACTTTTGGAATGGCCACTGGATTTACTAACTGGCATTCGCGGCATGCCGTACACCACCTACGGACATCGCCGCGAATCCCCGGCCAATAGAATCGGGCCATTATTCGGGCTAGTGTTTTATCCTGCTGTCCTGCCGCCGGGACAGCCACCAGATGATCCTTCGCCAGCTCGACTGCCTGATCCAGCGACGCCGGGCGGTGGCACTGGACCCACTCCGCGGTTCCTGCTGGTAAGCGGGCGATGAACTGTTCCAGTACCACCTGGTTGACGATTACCTCGGGGTCGCGATCGTCGGCCCTCAGCCACTGCCAGCAGGCGTCCCGGAGCTGCTGGCCGAACGCGAACGGCCGGCCGACTTCCTCTAATTGCAGCGCGCGGAAGCGCTGGCGCTGTTGTTCCTGTGTGCGCCCCACGCGCTGGAGGACGGCCCGGCGGAGGTCCGCGTAGGCCAGCCGGCGGTCAGCGGGGAGCTGTAGCGCGGCCAGCTGTGCCTCTCCCGTGAGCAGGGGGAGGAGGCGCGCCGCGCGCTGCTCCATCGGCCACCCCGAGGCATCGGCGACCTGTTCAAACAACGTGAGGAACGCCTCGGGGTCGTCCTGCGGGCCCATCTTGGTGATAGTGAGGGGAGACGGGCCCGCGGCTGGAACGCTGGTGGGCCCCGCCGACGCGAGGAGATGCTGGAACACCTTGCGATCTTCCTGCTGGGCCAGCACCAGGGCTTCGAAGCACCGTTCTTGTTCCTTTCGGAGTGTGACGAGCGCCTGGTGCTGGCTTTGCTGAGCCGTGGCGAGGGCGTGGACCAGGTCGGCGAACGGGGAGGATTCCATGGGGCTGCTGGGTTGGTGCTCCACTTTTCCTGGGTTTCGGCACCACTGTAGGACTCCCTATGTGTGGGTGGAGCACAGAGGACAGCAGGACAGGGATCAGGTTCCAAAATAGCGTTTATTGCTAGACTTTTCAGTTTTAACAATAATTCATTCACTCAAACAGACACACACACAACCGGCATCTGGTTCAGGGATGAGCTACCTTCGCTCTCACTCTCCCTCCTCATATAGGGCGCGGTCACTGGGAAGACACACAAACACAGGTTAATCGCTCTCAGGTGAAGTGATTCTGCCACTTACCTTTCCTGACTCCGCCCTCCTGTCACAGACCGGCGCTTGACCACGCCCCCGCTGCCACAATGCCATAATAATTTGGCATAAGATATTTCAAGTCAAGTTAAGTTTATTTGTATAGCGTTTTTAACAATAAACATTGTCGCAAAGCAGCTTTACAGAATTTGAACGACTTAAAACATGAGCTAATTTTATCCCTAATCTATCCCCAATGATGAAGCCTGTGGCGACGGTGGCAAGGAAAAACTCCCTCAGACGACATGAGGAAGAAACCTCGAGAGGAGCCAGACTCAAAAGGGAACCCATCCTCATTTGGGCAACAACAGACAGCATGACTATAACATTAACAGTTTTAACATGAAGTCAGTTTTGTTGATGTTATAAACTCTTCACTGATGGAAACTTGAGTGCAAAACTGTTCATGACAACTGCAGTCCTAAAGTTAGCAAGTCAACTGTAGTCCTCAGCCATAAAAGCATTACTGTAAGAGTCCAGAGCGTCCTCCAGGTGTGACTTTCAACTGTCCACATGGGGCCGTCCTCCACAGGAGCGATGCGATGAGACTCCAACCAGACACAGGGCACCAGGATGGATCAGGCAGGTCCGAGGAGCAGAAGAGGTTCAGCATCTTGATCCCAGGACCGATATGTAACTCAGAGGGACAGATTTTTTTTTTGGGGGGGGGGAGAAGAGAGAAAGATACCCCTTTTCCACCAAATCAGTTCCAGTGCTGGTACTGGTTCACAACTCGTTCAACTTGCAAACCACCTGAGAACCATTTTGCTTTTCCATAGCTCGGGGTGCTAAGGGGAGCCATGTCATTATGTCACTGTATACGTCAGTCACGTCGCTGTGTTTGCATAAACCTTGGCGCGAACATCGAAGCAACAACAACACGGAGAAGAGGAAGAAGAAGCAGCAACAACAACAATGGATGACTGCTGCTTTACTGCATCCATGATATCTCGTCGCTTATTTAAAAATGGCGCCCTCTCGCGGTCTTGCTATTGTTGTTGGTCTTAACAACTCCCCCCCCCCGCTCCTCTAGCCCAGCAAAGAGCTGGTGCTACACTGGAACCGGTTTTTCTGGCCCAGAGCCAGTTCTTTGTCAGTGGAAACAGAAAACCCGGTTCCTAACTAAGCACTGGCCCCGAACCAGCCCTGGAACTGATTTGGTGGAAAAGGGGTGAGAGAGAACACAGGTTGTTAGGTATGCCCAATGTCACCTGAATAAGCAGGAACATTATACATATTGCACTGAGTGCAAGCAGGGACTCCGGCAACTAACTATGACAGCATAACTAAAAGGGGAGAGCCAGAAGGTAACACAGGCATGAGGGAGCCCCGGGATATAAAGCAGCAGCCACTACACCGTCAACAAACTCGAGTGAGCAAGCGAGTGGGGACTGACAGCATCCATACATCCCAGTTTACCAAAACACTCTGTCTGAGGATCCTCCAGATCTACACCTTTACCTCATAAACACCATTAACACAAGGCTTGACTAAACAGATGTGTTTTCAGCCGAGACTTAAACACCGAGACTGTGTCTGATTCCCGAACATTACTTGGAAGGCTGTTCCATAACTGTGGGGCTTTGTAAGAAAAGGCTCTGCCCCCTGATGTAGCCTTCACTATACGAGGTACCAGCAGATAACCTGCACCTTTTGATCTAAGTAGGTGTGGCGGGTCATAAAGGAGTAGAAGTTCACTCAGGTACTGTGGTGCGAGACCATTCAGTGCTTTAAAGGTCAATAGTAGTATTTTATAATCAATACGAAATTTGATTGGGAGCCAATGCAGAGTGGATAAGACAGGGGTGATGGGGTCATATTTTCTAGTTCTAGTAAGGACTCTTGCTGCTGCATTTTGAACTAACTGGAGCTTGGTTATGCTCCTATTGGAACATCCAGACAGGAAGGCATTACAATAATCCAACCTGGAGGGAACGAAAGCATGAACTAGTTTTTCCGCATCATGTAGTGACATTAAATTTCTTATCTTAGCAATAGCCCTGTGATGACCTGGCGACTTGTCCAGGGTGAACCCCGCCTTTCACCCGTAGTCAGCTGGGATAGGCTCCAGCTTGCCTGCGACCCTGTAGAACAGGATAAAGCGGCTAGAGATAATGAGATGAGATGAGATCTTAGCAATATTTCTGAGATGAAAGAAAGCTATCTGGGTGATGTTATCAATGTGAGTTTCGAATGAAAGACTGGGGTCAATAATCACTCCGAGGTCTTTTACTGCTGCACGTGAAGAAACTAGTGCTGTCAAGCGATTAAAATATTTAATCGCGATTAATGTCGCGACTGTCATAGTTAACTCGCAATTAATCGCAATTTAATCGCACATTTTTGTCACATGAAAAACCATTGTAATTCTCTTATCAGCATAAAGTGAATGGGCTTGCTTTGTACTAATGTTTTTGGGTTTTTTTATTGCAGAGCATAACACTACGGAGCCGTAGAGGGGACATGGTGAATACAAAAATAACAAAGCGTGGGAACGACTTATAAGGCGTGTGCACGAGTTATAACCCGTGCGCACGCTTTGCGTTAAGGCGTGCGCTCGGGTAATTAAAAGTGAGGGGACGAGTTACTACGGCTCCGTATAACACGTCTTGTCACAGCCACTGCAAAGTCGGGTTGGAGCCGCCGATGGGAAAACGAAACCTAAGCCGAGCACTGTGGCTCTTCGTCCCGAGGCGCGGCAGCGCGAGCTGCCCGCGCTGGTTCTTTGGGGGGGGGGGGGGGGCAGAGGACTCTGGCTGTGCGGGGCGTGACATTACAGTCTAGCTGCTATCGTTTTTCTAAGCAAAGTCTCTGTTCTGTTCCAAGTTCCTGGCAGTTTCAAAAGCTTATGAAAAACCTACATCATGTCACAGAGCGTTAATCTCGCGATAAAAAAATTATCGCTGTTAAAATTGAGTCAAGTTAACGCGATAATAATGCGACATTTTTGACAGCACTAGAAGAAACAGAAAGGCCATCCAGAGTTACTGTGTAATCAGAAAACTTACTTCTAGCTGCATGTGGTCCGAGTACAAGTACTTCAGTCTTGTCAGAGTTAAGCAGAAGGAAGTTAATAAGCATCCAGTGTCTAATGTCCTTCACACATTCCTCAATTCTATTAAGCTGGTGTCTCTCATCAGGTTTTGCAGAAACATACAACTGTGTGTCATCAGCATAAACTCCTTAATGAACTCATTACTCCTGATCAGTAATGAGTTCATTAACCATTAGCGCTTTAGATGTAAGAGATCTAATATTTAATAGCCCCACCTTTAGATCTAAGGTGCTGGCAGCAGCTGTACAGTCAGTATGATCTAATTTTATATTGATTAGGTTACTGGAACAAACTCTCTGAGTATTTCTACCTTTTTGTTGAGCTCGGGGAACAGACACAGTCTCGATGTAGTGGGCCCTGAGTGACGACTCTGTGCAGCTAGCAGACAGTCGGTTTAGCCTGTTCGTCTGCTCCCTGGCCTTGGCTCTGGATCGTCAGAAATTAACTAGGCCTGTTCTGAGACTATGACCTATACTAATTTTGTGCGAGAGAATGCACATTCACCTGTTCATATGTACGTCATGTTCAGGAACAAACTAACGTTAACAGTGCTAAAATGCCTGGAGAGACGCCCCTAGGATTGTCCATTTTGCTTATACGGACTTCTCATGCAGTGGGAAAAAATGCACTGCTGTGTGTTCCATACATAGAAGAACTATCAAGGAGACAACAGGGACAACCTCGAACTTCAATCATCATTTGGTAAGACTCCACCAAGAGAAGGAAGTGACACGCTGTGTTCATTGCCCTGTTGATAGCGGGGCTTGCTGAGCGATGAACTAGCTAGGTGTTAACCCTCTCTCATGTTATTTGCCCTGTTGATAGTGGGCGGGGCTTGCTGAACAATGAACAAGCTTTTTATTTGTAGCTTGTTAACTAAAATGAGGCAGTGGAGCAGGAACGTTAGTCCAACACAGGAGCAGAGACGCTTTCACAGAAAGGCAGCAACAGACACCGTCACATGGTACGGATGGAGTCTTGTTCTCACACTCGACTTGGATCAATAGTGGACTTGACTTAAAATTGTCTTTAATGATCCAGACTTGAACACTGGGGACTCAAGACTGGACTCAGACTCGAGGTTGAGTGACTTGACTACAGCACTGTGTCAGACTGGAGAATTCTCCCAACCAAAATTTGGTGAACAGATTGCTTTTCATTCCTGAGAGTAAAAGCTAGACCAAACTTTGTTCAGGTGAGTGAGGGTGCAAACCAACATTTGACTTTGGGACACAATCAAAAATCTGATTATGGCTTAATTTTGTACTAATTTTGGTTAAAGAACAGGGAATAAGCCAAATTTAGGTCTAATTTTGACCAAAGTTTGGTTTATTCGAGCCAAATAATTTCATACAGGAATATTTCTTTCTTTTCCCTTCCTTTCCCTCCCTGATTGGGTAAAAGTGAATAAAAGTAAAATCCTGTAGAAGAAGGGTTCAGTTCTCGGTGGTTGTTGAGGGCGGGGCTGCGTATCATCTGTGTGTTTAAAGTCTAATTACACTAAAGATTTATTCCTCCATTTTCCCAGCTAAAGTAACCAAGTAATTAAAAGTAGAACAGCATGTACTGGAGCCCCACACAGCGAGGCTCAGCCCACCCACACACACACACACACACACACGTGGCTCGTTGGTGCGGGTTTGAGAGGTGAGAACAGTTTGTCTAAGACATGTAACTGAAGCAATGGATGTGGAGACTGTTGCTAGGTTACCGCTTGCTCAGACTTCATTAAACGCCATTTATTTATAGTAACACATTATAACACAATCAGACCCAACAAACACTTCAGAACTCTTCATCATTCATCGTGTTCGTTTATTAAACTTGCTATTCATTATGTTCACATTAATGATTTATAAAACAACTACTGGTGACAAATATAAACAAAACAAAACGAAACACGGCTGATGTTAATATTTGATGTGAAGCAGCTTCACCACATCTATGATTTTTAACTCTGTTAATTATCATTGGAGCGTCTGATGGACACGCCCCTGTGAATGAGCCGTTACTATGAAAATGATAACGTATTAGAACGAAAACATTAATATAAACCTGCGCTGCTGTCAGAGCTGCTGTTAGAGAGAATTAATCAACACCTGATGACCAATCAGAGTCCAGGAATTCTCAACCAGATCATTAAAACAAAGTAAAACATTTGCTGAACTGATTGAACCTCAGTGATTGTGTGTGTGTGTGTGTGTGTGTGTGTGTGTGTGAGAGAGAGAGTGTGTGAAGTGTGAAAATGTCGGAGACAGTGTGTTTTCATCATTCCGCCTGTCTGAACACATTACACTCTTGTTTAAGTGAGAAACACAGTGGACACAACGTAAAAGAGACAAAGTGTTTCACACTGACGGTGCGAGACGGTGAATAACCACCGCCGTGACATCATCCACTGCTGTGTGACCTCACAGGGAGCTCAGTGTGGTCGCATTTAAATGTGCATTAATGTGTCTGTTTAAACAACGAGCAACGAACCCAGCAGGTCTCAGTGAGATGGTGGATGTCGTTTCTACAAACAATAAAAGATCCGTCCTTCTTTGTTAAATTAACATAATTTTTTGAAGTCGCTAATCCATGATGTGCACATCACATCATCACATCATGGACAAGTCACGAATTTGTCATGTCAAGTTTGGATTACTGGATCAAAGTTTAACCCGCCCCGCCCCACCTTGCCCTGCCCCGCCCCCTGAAGTCATTCATGTTTCAGTGAGAGCTGCTGATTTCTGACTGCAGGAAGTGAAGTCGAGGGCGAGTGATAAAAATGCCCTGTTCAGGCAGGATTAGTTTTCCATGTGGTGGTGGGTTTATGGAATTATTCCCAGAATATGTCTGGGATCTTATTCTTATGTGAATCTGTCATTTCACTCATTTTTACAGACTGTGCATTTACAAGTGTATAAAGATACGATAGCGCTGAAGAGGGCGGGATTATTCTGAGAAAAAACAGTATATTTACAAGAAAAAAATAGTTTATTATATAATAAAGATTATAAAGTCATGCATTTGCAAGGAAAAAGTCAGAAATTTCACAATTATGGAGTCACAAATTTATGAGAAAAAAACCTTTAATGCTTCCTGGCTGCAATGCATTCTGGGAAATGTAGCTGGAAAATTTTTAGCACTTTATTGTTTTATATGACTGATCTAGGAGGAAAGACAGCGTTTCCTGTAAACTCTCAGCTCAGTCGTGGCGTCTGTGGCGTGATGGCGTTGATCCGACCTGCACAGGGATGCGATCTGGTTCTTTTACAAAAAACCTGCTATTTTTCAAAGTTTTTTTCTTGTAAATCTCAGAAATTCTGAGGGTTTTTTTCTTGCAAATTTATGATTTTATAATCTTAGTTTTTTCTCATAAATTTCTGATTTTAATCTCAGATATTGTGAGGGTTTTTTTTTCTCAGAATATTATCCTCAACCTCAGCTCCATTTTTTTACCTACAGTAGCCCTAATACCCTGTCGTTGATGATGCTGGTGATGCTGTATTGTGATGGGGGATTTAAAGAGACCCGCCCACTCTTCCCAAAATCCATGTGAGCTCTCCCTGCTCACTCTCTGTGTTAGAAAATCAGTCAAAAGAATTTAAAATGTTGATACTTTGATGAATTGTCTTAAGATCTACGGTCCACGGTGTTGCAGAATTGTTGGGTGAGCCGCCTCTTTAAGGACGTTGTTGACATTCTCACACGTTATGGTCATGTGACTTCCTGATGCTCCATTACTGATGTCTGAATAAAGTCACATGACAGACGCTCTTCGAAGTAAAGTTCTTCAGTGGTTCTTTAAGGTTCTTGGCTTCTAGTTTAGGTTAGGACTCATTTGTCATCGGAAAAGGGCTGGTGAGGGTGTGGCTTTTAACTGTCCAATCAGCAGAACAATATTTACACACACACACACACATCACTAAACAGATTTTCCTGATATTGTAATGATGTTTTGTAAATGTTTTAGGAACGTGAGAAATAGCGATGGCATTGATCCGATACTCCGGGTCAGGATCAGGATCAGAACTGTGCTGCAAAATATGAATCAGATGTTGAAGTAAAAAACTAATCAATTTTATTTGATCCTGTATCAAATGGAAAAGATTCGATTTGAGTTTTGTAAACGTTTATATTCCCAGATTGTGTTTTTCGCTCAAACACACAGAGAGCAAGAGGAGATGATTTCCGACTGCGGCGCGCTGATGAAGAGTCGCTCTGTGGTCACTGTACAGCTGTGTGATTAATAATTGATGAATTGCTGAGCAGAAACACGAGGAACGTGATGGAGGAATGTGATGTGGAGAAGGAGGAAGAGGAGTGGAAGAGGAGGAAAAGATAGACGATGGCTGTGACCCTAAAACACATGCAGGCAACTGGAGGAGCTCCGTACAGAGATCAGACACATCGGATTATTCTCCAGATGGTTACACAGCGCCAGAGGACAGCAACACGCGCCGTACTCTTCAGGTCTGGAGAAAGTCTCCGCGCGGTTTTATGCTAACGTTGGAAATGTTCTTGTGGGAAACGTTTCATTAAACCTGAGTGGAAAGTAGAAAATGAAAAATTTCTAAATTTCCCAGAACCACGCAGACGTGCAGGTGAGATGAAGATACAGAAGAATCAGAAAAGATTCAGAAAAAAACTGTTCATCTGTTATCTTCTGATCAGATTCCGGTCTGAATCTCTTCTGTTCCCATTTCCATGTTGGTATTGGATTAAAACCTGGCCATGCTGATTCAGAGATTGAGGTTCTGGGCCTAAAGGTTGTGAGGTCGCTGCCATAGAACCACTACCAGACCTTTAAACATGAACTCAGTGATCCGGCGCTGTGTTTGTGGAGCTTTGTGGGGCTCAGTCGGGCTCTGTGGGCATTCATGGAGTGTTTGTGGAGCTTTGTGAAGCATTTGTGGAGCTTTATGGAGTGTGGAGATGTGATGTGGAGCTTTGTGAAGCATTTGTGGAGTGTTTGTAGAACTTTGTCAAGCATTCATGGAGTTTTGTGGACCTTTATGCAGCATTTGTGGCATGTTCGTGGAGCTTTGTGGGGCATGGTGGAACATTTGTGGAGTGTTCATGGAGATTTGTGGAACATGGAGTGTATTCATGGAGAGTATGTGGAGCATTTGTGGAGCATTTGTGAAGTGTTTATGGAGCGTTCGGAGCTGAGATTGAGGTTATGGCTCCATGAGTTTTGAAAACGATCAGATTTGAGCCGTGAGGGAAATACCAACACTGAGCACTGCACTGTGTGAAAAAGGATAATCCAGCACTTCACCTTGGACAGCACTGAGTGTGTGTGTGTGTGTGTGTGTGTGTGTGTGTGTGTGTGTGTGTGTGTGTGTGTGAGTGAGCAGAATAAAAGAAGGTCTTCTACATTATTGCGAACTGCAGCAGATTGCTTTGCTGATATAAATGCGGAGCTAAAGGCCATTTAGTCGATAAGATCTGCTCATCTGCAGGAGCTTTTGTGTGCTCGGGAAGATGAGCTGAGCTAAGTGGCTGTTCACGTGTACAAAAAAAATGAGCAGACAGTGAAAGGAACTCTGTTAGTGGATAAAGAAAGTGTTTTTGTTTAACAGCTCAACTGTAAGAAGACAGACGAGAGAAATCTGGGGTTCGGTTCCTTTCATTGGGTCAGAGGTCATCCTGTGGACAAAAACAAACTGAAAAATGTTCATTCATGAAATAATCCTCCTTCGTCATCTCTGATTACATGTAGCGGCATTTTACTCAAAATAAAATTAAACAAAATTAAAATCTTTCTCAGTTCTCTGTGTGCTCCGTTTGTGAAAGTGTGGATCTAAAGGGAATTGATGGAGACTCAGTTTTTGTCGTCATGTTTCTGCGAACGTTAAAGGTTCCTGGTGGCTGAAATGTAGCCTGGGAAATCCCATGCTGCTTTGCACAATCGTTCCGATCTGAAAAGACAGCATGGAAACTATGGTCTAAAGGCTCGCCTGAGTTAGGGAGCCAATCAGAGAGTGGGGAGGGGTGGAAAGACGGTGACGTGTACTACTCGACAAACGGAAGCTTGTAGTTTATTTGGGACTGTTTACGGATCACATTTAACATGGCGGCGAGCGATACGAACCAAAATTTCGATCAAGCTTTGTCTTGCACAAACGGCAGTAATCGCTCAGTGCCAGTGTTTTCCTATTTTTGTTTTGCCTTCTCTTTCTCTTTCCTTCTCTTCTTTGCTTCTTCGTCTTCTTCGTCGCTCTAACTACGTCACCAGGTACAACTGCCATGATTGGCCATGGGCTACGTATACGCCAAATGATAGACATTCGCAACGTCCAATAAACAGCCGTTGACAATCGTAAACCACACCTCACCTACGAGAAATTCAATAGGCGGATTCCAGGCCATATTTCACTTGTGATATGGTCTGGTGTTAACCAGACTAGCTGAAATGCGCTGTTCTAACGCTCTGATGTGCGACTGCATGCTGAGAGAATTAAAACACCTTCATGGTTCTATAGAGAACAGAGTTACACTCTCAGTAAAGACTCCAAAAAGAGCCAAGCAACATTTAACCATCAAGTGAATCCCTGAAGAACCCCAGAGATTTCTGGAGACTTGAACTGAACCCAGTCTGAAGAAAACAATTCACTGACTGGGTTTAAACTAAAGAGCCTCTGATTAGATAAATACTGCAGGAAATAATCTGGTTTAACTGTGCAAAAAATCTAAATCTAAATGTTTTTGAAGAAAATTTTTTGATTTTTTTTTTGTAAAAAATAAAAATTTTCTTCAAACGTTTTAGTAAAAAAAAGTATTATTTAAAAACATTCATATACAGAATTCACTGATGTATATTTATTTTTATTTCTCCTGAAGGGGGCCAATACTTTGATTAAAAAAGATCAAATCTAGATCCATTAAGAGGTTTTCCTTCTGGAGAAGCTGTTAAAGACAGTGTGTACGCTCAAACCCTGAAAGAACTTTTTTCATAAGAGTGTGTGTGTGTGTGTGTGTGTGTGTGTGTGTGTGTGTGTGTGTGTGTGTTCATTCTGTCTGTGTGTTATTTGTGTAGATGTGTGTGTTAATTCTGTAGGTGTGTGTTGATTGTGTAAGTGCGTTATTTGTGTGTGTGTGTGTGTGTGTGTGTGTGTGTGTGTGTGTGTTCATTCTGTCTGTGTGTTATTTGTGTAGATGTGTGTGTTAATTCTGTAGGTGTGTGTTGATTGTGTAAGTGCGTTATTTGTGTGTGTGTGTGTGTGTGTGTGTGTGTGTGTGTGTGTTGTGTTGGCATGTTAATTGTGTGGGTGGGTGTGTTGATTGTGTGGGTGGGTGTGTTAATTGTGTGGGTGGGTGTGTTGATTGTGTGGGTGGGTGTGTTAATTGTGTGGGTGGGTGTGTTAATTCTGTGGGTGGGTGTGTTAATTCTGTGGGTGGGTGTGTTAATTCTGTGGGTGGGTGTGTTGTGTTGGTGGGTGTGTTAATTGTGTTGGTGGGTGCGTTAATTGTGTGGGTGGGTATGTTAATTGTGTGGGTGGGTGTGTTAATTGTGTGGGTGGGTGTGTTAATTGTGTGGGTGGGTGTGTTGATTGTGTTGGTGGGTGTGTTAATTCTGTGGGTGGATGTGTTGATTGTGTGGGTGGGTGTGTTAATTGTGTTGGTGGGTGTGTTAATTCTGTGGGTGTGTTGATTGTGTGGGTGGGTGTGTTAATTGTGTGGGTGTGTGTGTTGATTTTGTGGGTATGTGTGTTGATTGTGTTGGTGGGTGTGTTAATTGTGTGGGTGGGTGTGTTGATTGTGTGGGTGGGTGTGTTGATTGTGTTGGTGGGTGTGTTAATTTTGTGGGTGGGTGTGTTGATTGTGTGGGTGTGTGTTGATTGTGTTGGTGGGTGTGTTGATTGTGCTGGTGGGTGTGTTAATTGTGTGGGTGGGTGTGTTGATTGTGTTGGTGGGTGTGTTGATTGTGTGGGTGGGTGTGTTAATTGTGTGGGTGTGGGTGTTGATTGTGTGGGTGGGTGTGTTGATTGTGTGGTTGTGTGTGTTGATTGTGTTCGTGGGTGTGTTGATTGTGCTGGTGGGTGTGTTAATTGTGTGGGTGTGTGTGTTGATTGTGTTGGTGGGTGTGTTGATTGTGTGGGTGGGTGTGTTGATTGTGTGGGTGGGTGTGTTAATTGTGTTGGTGGGTGTGTTGATTGTGTGGGTGGGTGTGTTATTTGTGTTGGTGTGTGTATGTGTTGGTTTTGTGCATGGGTGTGTTGATTGTCTTGGTGTGTTGATTGTGTTGGTGGGTGTGTTGATTGTGTGGGTGTTTGTTGATTGTGTGGGTGGGTGTGTTGATTATGTGGGTGTGTTGATTGTGTGGGTGTGTTAATTGTGTGGGTGGGTGTGTTGTTTGTGTGGGTAGGTGTGTTAATTGTGTGTGTGTGTGTGTGTGTGTGTGTGTGTGTGTGTGTTGTGTGGGTGGGCGTTAATTGTGTGGGTGGGTGTGTTGATTGTGTGGGTGTGTGTTGATTGTGTAGGTGGGCGTTAATTGCGTGGGTGTGTGTTGATTGTGTGGGTGTGTGTTGATTGTGTAGGTGGGCGTTAATTGCGTGGGTGTGTGTTGATTGTGTGGGTGGGTGTTGGTTGTGTGGGTGGGTGTTAATTGTGTGGGTGGGTGTTGATTGTGTGGGTGGGTGTGTTTATTGCGTGAGTGGGTGTTGATTGTGTGGGTGGGTGTTGATTGTGTGGGTGGGTGTTGATTGTGTGGATGGGTGTTAATTGTGTGGGTGGGTGTGTTGATTGTGTGGGTGGGCGTTAATTGCGTGGGTGTGTGTTGATTGTGTGGGTGGGTGTTGATTGTGTGGGTGGGTGTTAATTGTGTGGGTGTGTGTTGATTGTGTGGGTGGGTGTGTTGATTGTGTGGGTGGGCGTTAATTGTGTGGGTGGGTGTGTTGATTGTGTGGGTGGGTGTGTTGATTGTGTGGGTGGGCGTTAATTGTGTGGGTGGGCGTTAATTGTGTGGGTGTGTGTTGATTGTGTGGGTGGGTGTTGATTGTGTGGGTGGGTGTTAATTGTGTGGGTGTGTGTTGATTGTGTGGGTGGGTGTGTTGATTGTGTGGGTGTGTGTTGATTGTGTGGGTGTGTGTGTTGATTGTGTGGGTGGGCGTTAATTGTGTGGGTGTGTGTTGATTGTGTGGGTGTGTGTGTTGATTGTGTGGGTGTGTGTTAATTGCATAGGTGTGTGTTGATTGTGTGGGTGGGTGTTGATTGTGTGGGTGGGTGTTAATTGTGTGGGTGGGTGTGTTGATTGTGTGGGTGGGTGTGTTGATTGTGTGGGTGGGCGTTAATTGCGTGGGTGTGTGTTGATTGTGTGGGTGGGTGTTGATTGTGTGGGTGGGTGTTAATTGTGTGGGTGGGTGTGTTGATTGTGTGGGTGGGTGTGTTGATTGTGTGGGTGGGCGTTAATTGCGTGGGTGTGTGTTGATTGTGTGGGTGGGTGTTGATTGTGTGGGTGGGTGTTAATTGTGTGGGTGGGTGTTGATTGCGTGGGTGGGTGTGTTAATTGTGTGGGTGGGTGTTGATTGTGTGGGTGGGTGTTGATTGTGTGGATGGGTGTTGATTGTGTGGGTGGGTGTTAATTGTGTGGGTGGGTGTTTTGATTGTGTGGGTGGGCGTTAATTGTGTGGGTGTGTGTTGATTGTGTGGGTGTGTGTTAATTGTGTGGGTGTGTGTTGATTGTGTGGGTGGGTGTTAATTGTGTGGGTGGGTGTTGATTGTGTAGGTGGGTGTGTTGATTGCGTGGGTGGGTGTTAATTGTGTGGGTGGGTGTTGATTGTGTGGGTGGGTGTTGATTATGTGGGTGGGTGGGTGTTAATTGTGTGGGTGGGTGTGTTGATTGTGTGGGTGGGTGTGTTGATTGTGTGGGTGGGTGTGTTGATTGTGTGGGTGGGCGTTAATTGCGTGGGTGTGTGTTGATTGTGTGGGTGGGTGTTGATTGTGTGGGTGGGTGTTAATTGTGTGGGTGGGTGTTGATTGTGTAGGTGGGTGTGTTGATTGCGTGGGTGGGTGTTAATTGTGTGGGTGGGTGTTGATTGTGTGGGTGGGTGTTGATTATGTGGGTGGGTGGGTGTTAATTGTGTGGGTGGGTGTGTTGATTGTGTGGGTGGGTGTGTTGATTGTGTGGGTGGGCATTAATTGCGTGGGTGTGTGTTGATTGTGTGGGTGTGTGTTGATTGTGTGGGTGGGTGTGTTAATTGCGTGGGTGTGTGTTGATTGTGTGGGTGGGTGTTAATTGTATGGATGGGTGTGTTAATTGCGTGGGTGGGTGTTGATTGCGTGGGTGGGTGTTAATTGTGCTGGTGGGTGTGTTAATTGCGTGGGTGTGTGTTGATTGTGTGGATGGGTGTGTTGTGTTGGTGGGTGTGTTAATTGCGTGGGCGTGTTAATTGTGTGGGTGGGTGTGTTAATTGTGTGGGTGGGTGTTGATTGTGTGGGTGGGTGTGTTAATTGTGTGGGTGTGTGTTGATTGTGTGGGTGTGTGTGTTGATTGTGTGGATGGGTGTGTTGTGTGGGTGGGTGTGTTAATTGCGTGGGCTTGTTAATTGTGTGAGTGGGTGTGTTAATTGTGTGGGTGGGTGTTGATTGTGTGGGTGGGTGTGTTAATTGTGTGGGTGTGTGTTGATTGTGTGGGTGTGTGTTGATTGTGTGGGTGTGTGTTGATTGTGTTGGTGGGTGTGTTGATTGTGTGGGTGTGTGTTGATTGTGTGGGTGGGTGTGTTAATTGTGTTGGTGGGTGTGTTAATTGCATGGGTGTGTGTTGATTGTGTGGGTGTGGGTGTTAATTGTGTGGGTGTGTGTTAATTGTGTGGGTGTGCGTTGATTGTGTGGGTGTGTGTGTTAATTGTGTTGGTGGGTGTGTTAATTGCATGGGTGTGTGTTGATTGTGTGGGGGTGTGTGTTAATTGTGTGGGTGGGTGTTAATCGTGTGGTTTGCTGCACAGAGTGCTCACTGTATGCTGTGAATAAACCGTGCTGTGTCGGATTATATGTCGATGGTTTGTGTATAAATTGGTAATTAACGCTCGCTGGTCACTGATTGGTTATTGAGTTAATAAAGCAGGAAGTGATGTCAGTGATTACAGTGATGTTATGATGTATGAAGTTAATGATGTGTGACAACAACAAAGATCCTGCAGGCTGTTAAAATGCCACCCAGTAAAACAGGAACCTCTTAGGGATGTGGTTACTATGGCAACTGATCCAAATAAAAGCAGGAAAAAGGTGTGTGTGTGTGTGTGTGTGTGTGTGTGTGTGTGTGTGTGTGTGTGTGTGTGTAAACATGTTGAATCATCACGATGTACAGATTGTTCTCCTGGAGATCGGGTTCCTCATGAAGCTGCTGAAACACTGAGAGTGTGTGAAGCTCCATCGCGGTTCCTCTGAGGAAGATCAGAAACAGATCACGGTTCTCTCATCTTCTGATTTTAAAAACGTTCTTTAGATTTTTAAACCAATATTTCAGTGTTAAACCGTGTATACAATATAAAATTAACAAGTCAGGATAAATCTCAGACGTATAAACAGCTCAGAGAGATCAGCTGGGGGTTTTACTGCAAACTTGTTTTATAATATTTCATTTTTTTTTAATGTTTTTGCTAATATTCTAAGTGTAGTGGGCGTGTCCAGACCTTTGACCTGTGCACTGTATTTCTGTTCTGCAAGCCACTGGAGCTTTTCTGCACGAGTCAGGAGAAATGCATCGACTTTAATATCCTCTGACTCTTAGACAGCATTCTTTATTTATAAAGTGCACTTTAATGGCTCGTGTGTTTGAGTTAGATGTATAGTTGAGTCGCAGGAGCTCAAAGATTATGCTAATTAATTATTAATTATTATTTATTCACTAATTATCTATAATTAACATGCTTACTACGAGACAGGATGGTGTGATGAAGTTTATTTACTGTTACGACCCTGAAGATGATTATTTTTTTATTTTCCAGCGTTACCCCTGACACTGAAGACTCCTTCCTCAGGTGTGAAACAGTCAGTGGTTTAGTGAGCGCTCTGAGTTGAGGAGCGTATCATCTCCGGCTCTAACAGTGACGTTAAAGGGTTAAACGACTCAGAAGCGGGTTTATCAAAGTTGCTCACTAGTTTTCTTCCAGTTCAGCGTTTAATCTGCGAACAGCCTCCAGACGTTCCTGTGAATAAAGCCCTGATCTGTATACAATACACTTCCACTCAGTTCTTCACAGCATCAGCATTTATTTATTTATTTTTTCCCCTGGAGAATAGTGTAACACCCGGAGCTACACGGCTCTCTGTCAATTTGGGCACCAAAACTTCTGGAGCAGCATCTTCTTCCTCCCGGTGGATTAAAATTTCAGCACAATAATGACTGTTTAACGTCTGATTGTGATTTATGATACTGCCATGATATTTTTTCTCGGAAAATGACATTTTACCAGAAGCTACTGGAAGTTGAACTGCGAGGGAAACTGCGGTTTGAGGATGTTTCCAAAACAGAGCAGGAAATCTGAAGTTTCCAGATTTTCCGTGTGCAGCTCTTTGGATTTGTAGGAAGCTCATTTTAAGCTTGGAAAAATAAATAAATAAATAGGTTTTAAAAAATCATTTAAAAAACGCAAACTGATAAATCATCACTTTTTTGCTGTTTATTGCGATAAAAGCAAGAGTCAATAAAATATCGACTGATTCCTGAATCTTATGTTCATATAGAATGTCTTAGAATTCGAATAACAGCTGAATGTGTCGTAAACAGAGACATATAAATGATAAATGTAGACGCCGCGTTAGCTGATAAATTCTGTTGGGTGGAACACGTGAGCACGTCTTCCAGACTAAAACACCCTAAACCATCTAACCCACACATTTCTGAACTGATTCCCATAAATGTTGTCTTATAATTAAGGGTTAACGATCTACATCTGAAAATAATTTGTTTAGTGGAAGTGATGTTGAGATATGAACAATTTAACATTACTGACAGTAATATAGATCTCATCAGAAACGGTAAATCCATTAAATCCTTAACCTGCACAGTGACGGACAGGTCCACAGACTATTACAGCTTTACACTCACTGGCCACTTTATTAGGAACACCCCTACACCCACCTGCAGCAGTTCTGTAATCAGCCGATCCCTCGACAGCAGCACGATGCGTCAAATCACGCAGATACAAATCAAGAGCTTCAGTTAATGTTCACGATGTTCAAACATCAGAACGGGAAAAATTGTGATCTCACAGTGAAGTGTGACTTTCTTTCTCTCACTGTGGTATGGGTGTTGGTTTGATCCAGATGGACTGGTTTGAGTATTTCAGAAGCTGCTGATCTCCTTCCTGGGGTTTTCACACACAACAGTCTCTAGAGTTTACACAGAATGGTGCAGAAAACAAAAAACATCGAGTGAGTGAGCGACAGTTCTGCGGGTGGAAACAAACGCCTTGTTGATGAGAGAGGGTCAGAGGGAAATGGACAGATTGTGCAGTTTGAGCTTTTTTTTGCCAGGAAGGATATAGTAACTCATATAATCACTCTTTACAACCGTGGTGAGCAGAAAAGCATCTCAGCATGCAACAGCAGACAGAAGAACACACTGGGTTCCACTCCTGCAGCCAAGAACAGGGAGCTTAGAACCAACAACACGTTCCTATTAAAGTGGCCGGGGAGTGTGTGTTTAAATCCTAATTCATGACCTGAACCCACCTGATGTTTAATATTCTCTGAGTGAGGTTAGCGTTACCTAACGCAAGTGTGACAGATAAAATAACACTGAGGTAAAATAAACGAGTATAGTGTAAAGTTGTACGTTTCCCTGTCGGATTAATTTCATTTCGTAATGAGAAATTAGTTATAATGAGTAACTTTAATAACGTCAACATTCTCATGTCATCATTAACTTGTTAGAGTTAACAGTGTTCGATAGCTAACATTAACTGGTTACAAACATAACCTAGTTACAGTTTCACTCAACACAATGCTGTAGTGACTAAACACCAAAAAAAAAAACATTACACACTTTCACCTGTGAAGATTTTTCCCGGGACTATGGGTTTCTCCCGTTCGACAGTTTTTACAACCTCACACACCACAAGAGTCCGACATTTTTAATAGTTTTCACCGATCCACAGACTTTCATTTGTTCACACTGAAAACACTCCTGGACCAACACGGCGCCACCATGAACACACGGACCAGAGGACAGCGTGGCGCCGGCATTTACATGTTTATATCTGTAAATATAATATGATTATAATATCATCTGATCTTCATGAATAATCCCAAAACATGGTTCATTTCATTGTTCAAAGGAAGCAGATTCCTGTCGTTTAAAGATTAACATCAATATTAAGGCCATAAAATGCTCGTACATGTCATTAAGCAAGGGCGGCACGGTGGTGTAGTGGTTAGCGCTGTCGCCTCACAGCAAGAAGGTCCTGGGTTCGAGCCCCGTGGCCGGCGAGGGCCTTTCTGTGCGGAGTTTGCATGTTCTCCCCGTGTCCGCGTGGGTTTCCTCCGGGTGCTCCGGTTTCCCCCACAGTCCAAAGACATGCAGGTTAGGTTAACTGGTGACTCTAAATTGAGCGTAGGTGTGAATGTGAGTGTGAATGGTTGTCTGTGTCTATGTGTCAGCCCTGTGATGACCTGGCGACTTGTCCAGGGTGAACCCCGCCTTTCACCCGTAGTCAGCTGGGATAGGATCCAGCTCGCCTGCGACCCTGTAGAACAGGATAAAGCGGCTACAGATAATGATGAGAATGTCATTAAGCATGATTTTTTTTTTATATTTGCTTTTGACTTTCTTAGTATTAATTTATATTTTATATTATTCTACAGTATTATTTCTATTTTATAATTCTTATTGAGTTTTTTTGTTTAATTTTATTGTTTGTTTTTCCTCTCTGATCGTCTCATTTCTTCTCCAGCAAAGGTCAACCTGTCAATCTAATTTTATTTTATTTTATATTTGTCTTAATTTCACACTATAGATTTGATCCACATTATTTGGCCAGATGTTTAATAATTTTATGACCCAGTGTGTTGAATCCTGTGCACACTCTCAATGTAATGTGACTAACGACTGTATTTGAGGGACGATGAACATCACGGACGTTAGCTCAACCTTTAAAGATTTTCATTTCCGTGGCTCTCCAGACGCGCAGGCGTGTGCTTTTATTTCTGTCATTTTCTCAGCTGAAACTTCGACTTTGGAAGCGTGTCCGGAGAGCTTCATTAGCGCCTCAGCACAGGAAAAATATCATGAATATGGAGAACAGAGTAAATGTGGTGTAAATTCAGTGCAGCTTCTGCAACAGCAGCTTCAGGTTTTTTTGTTTTGTTTTTTCAAAATTTCCTTTTTTTTTCTCTCTCTTGCCTCGAGCTTGCTCAGCTCCACGATGCTCATTATCGCAGAACATGTGACAGCCACCTCCAGAGAGCAGACGTGGGACAGAGGGGACTGCAGCTATTTCTGCAACACACACACACACACACACACACACAGCTCTCATGGGTCACATGTACAGTTTAACTTATGAGACACTTCACCTCCTTACAGAGAGAAATACCAACTAGAGAGAGAGAGAGAGAGAGAGAGACAGACAGACAGACAGACAGACAGAGAATAAAAGTATTATAATTGAATATAATTATTTGTAATGGTTTAATTAATCTCTTGTAATTATAACTTTTTAGAAATGTTTGCATTTTTACATCACTGTCTCTTAAACAGACGAGTATCACTAACTGGAATGTCAATGCTGCATTTCCACCATGTTATAATAATGATAATAATTATTAATAAATTATGATACAGAGAACGGGAGATGATCGGTGATACGAGGAGCGGTGAGAAGGATCCGCATATCTTTGCTGTAAATATCACGAACGGACAGGGGTGCCAATACTTTTGAGTCATGAAGGAGTCAGTGTGCTTAAAAAAAAAAGTTTTATGAAAGGCCTTCTGTGTGATGTATGAAATATGGAAGGGTTGCTGGAAGAGTGACGCCGCAGGGCTGTTGTTCCTCTCGTCTCTCTGCAGGACTACACCCTCACCATGTACTTCCAGCAGGCGTGGCGAGATAAACGCCTCTCGTACTCGGAGATCCCTCTGAACCTCACGCTGGATAATCGGGTGGCTGATCAGCTGTGGGTCCCAGACACGTACTTCCTAAATGACAAGAAGTCCTTCGTTCATGGTGTTACAGTGAAAAACAGGATGATCCGCCTCCATCCAGACGGCACCGTGCTCTACGGGCTCAGGTACGAGTTCCTCTGGGGGTTCAGATCACATCATTTTAAAATGATTATTACTTGTAGTATCGTGTTTAAAATTTCATCATCATATACAGTACAGGAAGTATAAGTGTATATACTGTGAATATAGTGTGAGTATACACTCCCCGGCCACTTTAATAGGAACGTGTTCTTGGTTCTAAGATTCCTGTTCTTGGCTGCAGGAGTGGAACCCAGTGTGTTCTTCTGCCTGCTGTTGCATGCTGAGATGCTTTTCTGCTCACCACGGTTGTAAAGAGTGATTATATGAGTTACTATATCCTTCCTGGCAAAAAAAAAGCTCGAACCACCTCGAATCTGTCCATTTCCCTCTGACCCTCTCTCATCAACAAGACGTTTGTTTCCACCCGCAGAACTGTCGCTCACTCACTCAGTGTTTTTTGTTTTCTGCACCATTCTGTGTAAACTCTAGAGACTGTTGTGTGTGAAAACCCCAGGAAGGAGATCAGCAGCTTCTGAAATACTCAAACCAGTCCATCTGGATCAAACCAACACCCATACCACAGTGAGAGAAAGAAAGCCACACTTCACTGTGAGATCACAATGTTTCCCGTTCTGATGTTTGAACATTGTGAACATTAACTGAAGCTCCTGATTTGTATCTGCGTGATCTGATTCATCGTGCTGCTGTCGAGGGATCGGCTGATTACAGAACTGTAGGAAACAAACAGCAGGTGGATGTAAGGGTGTTCCTAATAAAGTGGCCGGTGAGTGTATGTTTATGTGGTGTGAGTATAGTGGGCTGTAGTATCCTGGCGAACAGTTTTCATGTGTTGAAGGTGAACACTGCTTGTATAGCGTTAGCCTCACGTTAATAAACATGCTTGAAGTGTTTGAACTGAGATGAAGATTCCCCGAGAGGAAATCCAATCAGAACTCAGATATAAACATTAATGTTCAGGATGCAGCCTGCGTCTGTGAACATAACGTGGTTTATGAAACATAAGCAATGATGTTATCGGATGTACGATGAAATAAAAATCCCTGACGGTTGCACGCCTTTCCCGCCTTAACATCAGTCTATAAATCATTTCAGTGAAGGACTGTCAGCAGATCACCGTCATAATCACACACATAAATCATCATCTCTCTGCTCCTCAGGGGTGTGTGTGTGTGTGTGTGTGTGTGTGTGTGTGTGTGTGTGTGTGTGTGTGTGTGAAAGAAAATACAAATAATAATAACTTTTTTTATTTTTTTCGCAGTGTGGTTTCCATCAAACCCTGCGCTCTGATTAGCTGGCGAGCGCGTCCGTATCCTATGATACAGACCCCAGTTATGGACCTCTGGCGACTCGCTTGTTCATAACAACAAACATAGTAGAATTTTTTGTCAATATTTATCTTTTTTTTTATAAGATTTACAACCCCGATTACAAAAAAGTTGGGACAAAGTACATATTGTAAATAAAAACGGAATGCAATAATTTACAAATCTCAAAAACTGATATTGTATTCACAATAGAACATAGACAACATATCAAATGTCGAAAGTGAGACATTTTGAAATTTCATGCCAAATATTGGCTCATTTGAAATTTCATGACAGCAACACATCTCAAAAAAGTTGGGACAGGGGCAATAGGAGGCTGGAAAAGTTAAAGGTACAAAAAAGGAACAGCTGGAGGACCAAATTGCAACTCATTAGGTCAATTGGCAATAGGTCATTAACATGACTGGGTATAAAAAGAGCATCTTGGAGTGGCAGCGGCTCTCAGAAGTAAAGATGGGAAGAGGATCACCAATCCCCCTAATTCTGCACCGACAAATAGTGGAGCAATATCAGAAAGGAGTTCGACAGTGTAAAATTGCAAAGAGTTTGAACATATCATCATCTACAGTGCATAATATCATCAAAAGATTCAGAGAATCTGGAAGAATCTCTGTGCGTAAGGGTCAAGGCCGGAAAACCATACCGGGTGCCCGTGATCTTCGGGCCCTTAGACGGCACTGCAGCACATACAGGCATGCTTCTGTATTGGAAATCACAAAATGGGCTCAGGAATATTTCCAGAGAACATTATCTGTGAACACAATTCACCGTGCCATCCGCCGTTGCCAGCTAAAACTCTATAGTTCAAAGAAGAAGCCATATCTAAACACGATCCAGAAGCGCAGACGTCTTCTCTGGGCCAAGGCTCATTTAAAATGGACTGTGGCAAAGTGGAAAACTGTTCTGTGGTCAGACGAATCAAAATTTGAAGTTCTTTATGGAAATCAGGGACGCCGTGTCATTCGGACTAAAGAGGAGAAGGACGACCCGAGTTGTTATCAGCGCTCAGTTCAGAAGCCTGCATCTCTGATGGTATGGGGTTGCATTAGTGTGTGTGGCATGGGCAGCTTACACATCTGGAAAGACACCATCAATGCTGAAAGGTATATCCAGGTTCTAGAGCAACATATGCTCCCATCCAGACGACGTCTCTTTCAGGGAAGACCTTGCATTTTCCAACATGACAATGCCAAACCACATACTGCATCAATTACAGCATCATGGCTGCGTAGAAGAAGGGTCCGGGTACTGAACTGGCCAGCCTGCAGTCCAGATCTTTCACCCATAGAAAACATTTGGCGCATCATAAAACAGAAGATACGACAAAAAAGACCTAAGACAGTTGAGCAACTAGAATCCTACATTAGACAAGAATGGGTTAACATTCCTATCCCTAAACTTGAGCAACTTGTCTCCTCAGTCCCCAGACGTTTACAGACTGTTGTAAAGAGAAAAGGGGATGTCTCACAGTGGGAAACATGGCCTTGTCCCAACTTTTCTGAGATGTGTTGTTGTCATGAAATTTAAAATCACCTAATTTTTCTCTTTAAATGATACATTTTCTCAGTTTAAACATTTGATATGTCATCTATGTTCTATTCTGAATAAAATATGGAATTTTGAAACTTCCACATCATTGCATTCCGTTTTTATTTACAATTTGTACTTTGTCCCAACTTTTTTGGAATCGGGGTTGTATTTATAAGATTATCAAAAATCTTATAAATTTTTGCCAGCATTTCTCAGGAGAATAGCATTCATTTTACATCATGGATAGCGATAATGACAGTGTTCACAGCAAAAGCGAGTTTTACTCCCCTGAGGAAGAAGAAATTAAAGAAAACATTTCAGGAGAAAGCTAAAAACCTGTAACTTGCTAATGCCGAGCAAAAACATGGCTGAATCCTGAATGACTCCTATTTGTATAAATAGGGGACGACATAGGCAGCAAAATGTAGTTGTTTCCTGCCATGGAAGTGCACTTGTATACCGAGGAGGAAGCAATTTGCATTACAGCCGCGAATGAGGATTCAAAATGGCGGCTCGAGTCGGTTTTTCCTTTCGGGTGCTCTCGTTTTCTGTTAGAATTTGGTAAAGAAAAAATAAATATATTATTTACCAGCTTAAGGTCGGTCCATATGGTGAAATACCGTGACCTCGGCCCAGAGGCCTCGCTCAGTACTTTCAAGACCTCGGTCACAGTATTTCACGATACCGACCTCCTAGCTGGTAAATAACATATATATATTAGTTTCATTCACCACTAAAACTTTACGTTAATTTTTTAAACTAACATTAATTACTGTAACATCAAAAACATTCATGTTAAACAGTCCAGAGGAAACCATCATAAAAACACAGGAAGTGATCACTAACTGAACAAAGGTAGAGTATTTATTATTCATAAAACTGTGTAATCTGGTGTAAAGAGTGAGAAAGGTGTGTGTGTGTGTGTGTGTGTGTGTGTGTGTGTGTGTGTGTGAGAGAGAGAGAGAATGTGTTACGAGTGAAAAAAGGTTCTGAATCATAATTTAAAAAAAAAAAAAACGAACCACCTGAACTCTCCTGTGGTTTTCTTCTCACAACAATCAGCAGGAGTTTTAATCACATTTCGAGGAGTGAAAACTCACAAACAAACATTTACGAGAATCACAGTTACTCGTCCTGCTCCGCCTTTTATTCCACACGTCCACACACACCATGAAAATCCCATGACCAGGACTACATTCAGCCAATGAGCTACCAGGACTATAGCCAGAAACACGCCCCCTAAACTGTCACATGATGCCATGATGTTATTATAATAATATGAATTTAATCAAATACATGAGTGAGGAAAATCTCATCTCATATCATTATCTGTAGCCGCTTTATCCTGTTCTACAGGGTCGCAGGCGAGCTGGATCCTATCCCAGCTGACTACGGGCGAAAGGCGGGGTTCACCCTGGACAAGTCGCCAGGTCATCACAGGGCTGACACATAGACACAGACAACCATTCACACTCACATTCACACCTACGCTCAATTTAGAGTCACCAGTTAACCTAACCTGCATGTCTTTGGACTGTGGGGGAAACCGGAGCACCCGGAGGAAACCCACGCGGACACGGGGAGAACATGCAAACTCCACACAGAAAGGCCCTCGCCGGCCACGGGGCTCGAACCCAGGACCTTCTTGCTGTGAGGGGACAGCGCTAACCACTACACCACCGTGCCGCCCTCAGTGTGATTTATGTGAACAGTAACCGACACGGCTGCTGTGTACAAACGCACGATGAATATTCACGTTTTATTCCCCGTTCAGCTGCTGAATTCCTGCCTGCACTTCTGAACATAAAATAAACAAGTGTGTACGCCGAGCGGGTGTTTATAAAGTCCCAGTGACATTCACGTTCAGCACTCGCCCTCAGCGCGTCTCTCCACGGCGGCTTTAACTCAACACCACGCTGAGCTTCTCATCTTCTATTCATTTATTCAAGGACACTTCAGATTCAGAGCAGTGAAGCAACAGCAGTTGTTTTAATTTTTACTTGAAATTGGGGTCAGAAGACAAAAAAGATCATGACCAAGGTACAAAATAAATCAAATTTATTAAAATAAATACAGATGCATGCGATTAAAATGATTGTGTTAAAATTAATGCTAATTCAATGTCAGATCTGGCTCACTTTTTGTTAATAAAGACGAGGCTGAATAAAATGTCACTTTAGTGTTTGATCACCAGCTGATGGAATATAAACTTCGCGTTAGTGCCGACTCGTTAGTGCCGACTCGTGTTGTTCTGCATAGAGGAGCTGAGTTTTGAGATTAAAACCATCTGAACGCTCTGCTGGATACCGACTGCTTCTTTGACCCCTTGACCCCTATCAAGTGCACTACAGTGCTGTGCCGAGATCTCAGGGAACACAACAGGAACGGCTCACATCTCTCAAGGTCAATACATCTGTTAAAAATAAATAAATAAATATGGACACAGACAGACAGGTGGGCAGACAGTCAGACACAGAGACAGACAAAGGCAGAGAGAGGCTGGAAATGAGACAGACAGCAGACAGATACAGAAAAACAGGCACTACACACACACACACACACATCCAAACACTAAAGCACTTTATTATCAGTGAGAGTTCACACTCACTTTATTTCCCCTCAGTTTCGTCCCTCAGCCCCAGAAACAGCAGAAACGCCGAGGACAAGTTTCCTAAACTTCCTCGACTTCCTTGACTCAGCTGTTCTGTCCGAGCACATGCCTGATTAAATAAATATGCATGACAGCATCTCATAATTAGCCTGAGATATGAACTTTATGTATAAGTCTAATTAGCGTGAGAGGAGAAGAAGAGAGAAGCTGAAAGCCTCCATCAGAGAGGAGATAGGATCAATCAGGGATCGAGTGGAGGCTGAATCAGGAATGATAATGGGATTAGAGCAATGTAAGAGGAGCAGAATCACGCAGACGTCCTGGTGAACTGGGCTAAGCTCAGGGTTTAACTTTAGCTTTCACCGTCTTACATCAGATTTACACGAAGTCGAGTCAGTGTGATGAGGTAATCACTGATGAGGCCAAAGAATAGAAAATAAAATAAAGCACTTCTGATTTGAAAAATCCAAGGAACATGAGTTCCCAAGGCAAAAGGCTCGTTTACTCATTTTACACCATCAATTGGACAGAAGGGAAGCAACTGCAACGATATGGAATCAGATTCAGGTAAGTGTGACACTCACATAGGTAACAGACACAGGAAGGCATCAGACACAGGAAGGCATCAGACACAAGTCGACATCAGACACAGGTTGGCATCAGGCACAGGTCGGCATCAGACACAGGAAGGTATCAGACACAGGTCAACATCAGACTCAGGTTGGCATCAGACACAGGAAGGCATCAGACACAGGAAGGCATCAGACACAGGAAGGCATCAGACACAAGTTGACATCAGACACAGGTTGGCATCAGACACAGGTCGGCATCAGACACAGGAAGGCATCAGACACAGGAAGGCATCAGACACAGGTTGGCATCAGACACAGGAAGGCATCAGACACAAGTTGACATCAGACACAGGTCGGCATCAGACACAGGAAGGTATCAGACACAGGTTGGCATCAGACACAGGTCGGCATCAGATACAGGAAGGCATCAGACACAAGTTGACATCAGACACAGGTCGGCATCAGACGCAGGAAGGCATCAGACGCAGGAAGGCATCAGACATAGGAAGGTATCACAGACACAGGTCAACATCAGACTCAGGTTGGCATCAGACACAGGAAGGCATCAGACACAGGAAGGCATCAGACATAGGAAGGTATCACAGACACAGGTCAACATCAGACTCAGGTTGGCATCAGACACAGGTTGGCATCAGACACAGGTCCATATCAGACACAGGAAGGTATTAGACACAGGAAGCCATCAGACTCAGGTTGGTATCAGACTCACGTTGGCATCAGACACAGGAAGGCATCAGACACAGATTAGTGTCAGACACAGGAAGGCATCAGACACAAGTTGACATCAGACACAGGTCAGCATCAGACATAGGAAGGTATCAGACATAGGTCAACATCAGACTCAGGTTGGCATCAGACACAGGAAAGCATCAGACGCAGGTAGGTATCAGACACAGGTCTGTATCAGACACAGGAAGGCATCAGACGCAGGTAGGTATCAGACTCAGGTCGGCATCAGATGCAGACAGGTATCAGAGTTAGATAGGTTCTAAACTCAGATCAGTATCAGACTCAGGTAGGAGGTGTGGCCCAAAGTTAGAAGTGAATCAGGTGATGATAAACTTCACATTTTATGAAATGGTATAAATAGACAGAGGACATTGTGTGTGTGTGTGTGTGTGTGTGTGTTGGGGGTTTTTACAATGCTAAACTGGTGGCTATAAGCTTCCATTACTTGTTAGCAACATTAGCCTCATAACCTGAACACAAAACTAAAGAAACAAACTTCACACGCGGAACACATCTCAGCTGATGGACGACGTTTCTGTTCTTCCTCATATTTCACCCAAACTTTTTCTCAACTGAAATGAAAACAGTATTAAAATGAGACTGAAGCAAAAGCAACACAGTGTTGGTTATAAATTATACGTTAGCACAAATACTTCCACTGCTGTAATTTCTTTTTGTTCAGTCTACACACACACATTAGCGAGTCGTCGCTTTATTTCTTGTCCAGCAGACAGTAAAATAAATTCATAGATTCCTCTCAGACACAAAAACAGTGGCGTGGTTTGTTCTGACAGTCTGATTAGCCACAAAGATGTCTTAATATTCCCAGCAACTTCGCCCAGCCGCTCCCATTTCCATTCATCATTCAGAGCGCTTGGCTCGGGCTGAACGAGCGAATAAAAGAGACTGATGGCACCATTGGCTTTCCGTAACGATCATAAATGAGTTCAACTCATCATAACGATAATTTCAGTGATGCACGAGCTGCTGATTCTGATTCTGGCAGTGTTACATCACCGTGAAGCCTCAAGCAGCGTCGCATTAAACACACACACACACACACACAGAGAGAGCTCGGGTATAAAGTCCACGCTGGGTCTTTAGATTTTACAGCAGCAATCGGTGTGAATTATTTTAACTTCGCAAAAAATCAACTCAATCCCTTTAAGAGGTTCAGGCAACATCCCCTTTAATAAATCACACTGCGTCAGCGTCAGCTAATTTTTAACCCTCACACTTTTATTTCAAATCTAATTAATTAATTAGAGAAACTGACCAAGACATTTTATTATTAAACCTTTCTTAGGGAACTTGATGTACACTCTCTAGGGCCCTAATGTCATTGTTAATTCTCTACACACACACACACACACACACACAGAGCTGTTATTATACTTCAGTGGCTCTTCCACTCTATAATGATGAAAGCTCACATTGTTCTGTGATCTTATGTCACATCTCGCCTTGTTTCATCTCTCTATTCTCTCGTCTCACTGCTGTCTCATTTTAATATCACTGCCTTCTTGTTGCTGTCTCACTTCAGTCTCACTACCATCTTGCTGCATTCTCACTGCATCTCCCTGTGTCTCACTGCAGTCTCACTTTAATATCACTGTTGCTTCACTTCTGGCTAACTGCCATTTCACTGCTGTCCCACTCACTGCGTCTCACTGCACTCTCACTGCGTCTCAATGCAGTCTCACTGCATCCCACTGCAGTTTCACTGCATCTCACTGCAGTCTCACTGTGTCCTGCTGCAGTCTCACTGTGTCTCACTGCACTCTTACTGCATCCTGCTGCAGTCTCACTGCGTCCTGCTGCAGTCTCACTGCGTGTCACTGCAGTCTCACTGTGTCCTGCTGCAGTCTCACTGCGTCCTGCTGCAGTCTCACTGCGTGTCACTGCAGTCTCACTGTGTCCTGCTGCAGTCTCACTGTGTCTCACTGCACTCTCACTGCATCCTGCTGCAGTCTCACTGTGTCTCACTGCACTCTCACTGCATCCTGCTGCAGTCTCACTGCGTCCTGCTGCAGTCTCACTGCGTGTCACTGCAGTCTCACTGTGTCCTGCTGCAGTCTCACGTCTCACTGCGTCTCACTGCAGTCTCACTGTGTCCTGCTGCAGTCTCACTGCGTCTCGCTGCAGTCTCTGAGCCTCAGTCAGTCGGTTCCCATCTCAGCTGCAGTGGATCCTAAAACCATCCGACACATTTTACTGTCTTTTAAATCAGGTTCTGTTTTATGTTGAGTTCATGTTATCTGATTAATTAAAAGATGACTCCATGGTCGAGTGCTGCTTGCTGTCCCTCTGCAGTAACATAAATATTTAAAGGTCCCATGGCATGAAATTTTCACTTTCTGAGGTTTTTTAACGTTAAAATGAGTTCCTCTGACCTTCTTAAGTCACCCCAGTGGCTAGAAATTTCATAATGTGTAAACCAAACTATGCCCAACATTTGAGAATGGCGCGTCAAAACGGCGCGTTGATAAACTCTTCCCTTGCCTACGTCAGCAAGGGAGATGATCCCCACGTCCCCCCTCTGGATTCCCACCCACTGTATGGATTGCCCGCCCAGCTCAAAAGTTGCCACCAAACATGGAAGTTGCGCTGTACATGGATGTGACAACACAGAAAAGAGTCTGTTTTTACTGCCGACGGGAGAGCCCCTGAAGACGCAGTGGCTTCATTTTATTTACTGCAATAATACGCCGTCGAGTCTACCTAAGACGGTGTACCGTATGTTTGTCGGAAGCATTTTCCTGAGGAATGTTTCCACAACTTGGGACAGTACAGGGCAGGTCTTGCACATCAACTGTCACTGAAGCCTGGGTCCGTACCAAGCATCCCTGCCGCATCAGCCACAAACACCCAACAAGTAAGTGTAGAACTGTTAAGTCGTTTTGCCGTGTTTTAAAATCGGTGCCACGTTAGCCTTGCAATGGCTACATTAGCTGTGCAGCTAACCGCTTCCTGCAGTTAGCCAGGTACTCTGCGCTACAAAACCAAAAAGCATGCAGCATGCTCTGTTATAATAGCCAATCAAAACAGTTTTTACAAAGACACCCACATTCTTTTTTTTAAGTCACTCGTTCATTTTATTTGTTTGTTTGTTCAGTAAAAACCCAAACATTTGTTGAATTTATTTTATTTCCTCGCGTCGCACCTTAATGACGTCAGCACGCGGTATTTTTCCCTTCGCGGTTTGTTCCTTCTCTCTCGCCATAGTAAGACACCCACATCCGCTTGTTCTGACCCACTGGAGGTAGCGTCACAGTGCTGTTAGCCAATCAGAGGTAACACGTTTACATGTCATGAATATTAATGATAAGACCCGCCCCCACCCTCTACCCTTCCCCGCCTCCTGCTTCTCATTAGCAAAATGATGCACTGGGAAAAGCGCTGAAATCTACGTGCCGAGGGTTCATTTCGAGAAAGGCTGCGGATATAACATCCGGAAACCTCCACGATCCCGTTTAAAGCATCAACAAACCACCATGCCATGGGACCTTTAATATTACAGTTAATTATTAAATACAATTATTATTTGAAGGGTTTTATCCACAGTTACAGACTCAGCCCATGTTAACATTGTCCAGCCGAACCCTGCTCCCAACCCCCGGCCGGGTCCCGATCTCATCTCCTCTTCTGCCTCGAACTGTTCTGCGGTTGTTACAGTAAATTCTCCAGTTTCACCAGAGGGACGTCCGCACGGCCCTCGGCAGCCACGCCCGAGTCGAGGAGAAGTCACAGCTGGTGCTGCAGTGCATTGTGGGGAGATGAAATTTGTTATTTATCTCCTTCCTCTTCTTCAGTCTGTCCTCCTTTCTGCTCGTCCTCACACCACGTCTTCCACAGCAAGTGTCAGAAAAAAGATTCCAAGAGCGCCAGAAAGTAGGACAAGGACTTTTCATTCGTCTCTCATCCTGACTGGAGGAGCGTCTGATGTGTGGAACGGATCGGATTTATTTCCTGGACAGACATAAAGGAGGAGAAATGAACAGATTCTGTGTGGATGTTTTGGGGCATGAAAACAATCACCATGAACAAGGCATGACATTAATATGTGGTGATGAAAAATCAGTGGTTTAATGAATGTATTAATGGCCCATCATGTCATTATTATAAACAAACAAACAAACAAATATAGCAGTTGGTATCCTGTAGTAATCAAAAGGGTTTTTTTTTCCAACATGCAAAATTGAATCTATCATGATATTTAGGTTTATGCAAATGAATGAATTTTACATTTGTTTGTGTGTGTGTGTGTGTGTGTGTGTGTGTGTGTGTGTGTGTGTGTAGGATCACTACAACCGCAGCCTGCATGATGGATTTGAGACGATATCCGCTGGATGAACAAAACTGTACTCTGGAAATCGAGAGCTGTGAGTGATACAGTCTCTCTCTCTCTCTCTCTCTCTCTCTGGGGGTGGGGCTATGTATCAGCTTGTGATGTCACTAAACAACAAGCTTCATGATTTTACACTTTTACCAAAGTCTGGAATGTCATTCCTTATCATATTAGAGTATTACAATCTATTGCAGCCTTCAAAAAGGCATGCAGATTGCACCTCTATAACAGTTATACCTGTACTCATTGATTGTTGCATGTAACAGTCTATGTAATGTATGTAATGTCTATTGTTGTCTAAGTTATTTGTGTTTAGTTCATGTTAATGTCCTGCTTTTGTTATGACTGTTTTATGTTTTGTGTTCTGCAGAACAGGAACCTGCTGTAAACCAGTTTGTTAAACTGAGTTAGGCCCGTCTTAACTGTAACTGCACTGTTACTTTTAATACTTTCCTGTATAATAAATGAAAAATGAAAATGAAATGAAATGATATGCAAATCATTAGAGGATGATGAGGCAGAACCTGCAGATTTGGCATGCTGAGTTAGCTAGCTAGCTAACTTAGCAAATGTTCGCAATGCTCAGATCATGGTTGTCATGGTAACAGTGAATTATATTCTGACATGTTTGAGCTGCTGTTAAATAAATCAGTGAGAAAACAAGGAAGACTCAGATACAGAAATCTCACTCATATGACTCATGTGAGTCCGTTTCCTTTTAGTTAGCATCCCGGCTAGTGATATTTGCCATGTAGCGGATGTCAGGAGATTGTTGGGGCGTGTCTACATATGCATATTCATATATGTTTATAGATCCTTTCTCTTTATAGTTTAATGACATGTTAGACTTAGACAGACTTAGACAACCTTTATTGTCATTTAGTATGCAACAAGTGTACACAACGAAATTTCATTGCAATTTGGCTCAGCACGGAATTAAATATGAAAGTGTATTAAATTATGCAGCAGCAAAAATATTAAAGTGCAATAGTATAAAGTGACCTGTGGAATTGGCAATTGTTCAAGTATAAATAGAAGTTCAGAGTTTGGATTTGGAGTTCAGGAGTCTGGTGACCTGGGGGAAAAGCTGTTACAGAACCTGGTGGTCCTGCACCAAATACTGCGGAACCTCTTTCCAGAGGTCAGGAGGGAGAACAGTCCATAGTGAGGGTGTGAGGGGTCACTGATGATGTTCATGGGATATCCATTGGAAATTGGAAAAAAAAATCCCTGTTTTATTTCTCTGGAGCATTGATACAGGTTTTGTTTTGTTTTGTTTTTGGTTTTTTTCCCTGCTTCCTGTCTGGAATGAAGCGGAACATGGTTTTAGTTATCACCATCCTGCAGGTCCCTAAAGACAGCAGAAATAACTCACATTACAAATCAGAGTGAAACAGACGAGCCTGAATGCACCACAAATATCAACCACATGACAAACAAATCAATACTTAACCCCCGGACCGTTCAGGCGCCATCACATCCGAGCCGTGCTGCTGGAGCTGTGCTGAGCTCCGACTCTGTTTGCATGTCTGAAATCACTGGGAAAAGTCAAACCGCTGTTCCTGTGCTACCATAATGAGGCTGACCTTCAGCTGCGTGACGCCTAGGGATCATGGGACAGAAAACAGAAACCTCCAATCAGATGGAATTGGGAGCACGAGAGCTGGTGTGAGAGAAGGAAAGAGTGAGATTGATCTCATAAGTGCTGTTCATTTCACAGTGGGCATTTCAGGAATGAATCATTTGTGATTCAAATTCAAGAGTGTTTTGAGAAACGTAGTAATGACTGAACGCAGCTGTGGCAGTTTGTAGGAGTGGGAGGAGCACAGAAGACGGCAGGCCAGAACTGAGTTTCGTAACTCGTGTTTATTTTGACACTTTTCAGTTGTCTTTTTACACTCTCTCGTACACACGCACACACATCAGGTGTCTGGTTGGGGAGAGCTCTCCCTCTGCTCTCGCTCTCTTCTTAAATAGGGCGCGGTCACTGGGGAAGACACACAAACACACGTTAATCAACCTCAGGTGCAGTGATTCTGCCACTTACCTTCCCTGACTCCACCCTCTGGTCACAGACCTATGCTTGACCACGCCCCCGCTGTCACATACCCCCACCGCCTGACTCAGGCCGGGCGGCCGTCCGGCCTGCAGCCGACTCCCCCCCCCCCCCCCCCCCCCCGACGGGAGAGGAAGTCCGCCAGGACCATCTGCGCCCCCGGCCTGTGGATCACCTTGAAGTTAAAGGGTTGGAGTGCCAGATACCAACAGGTGATCCGCGCATTGGCATCCTTCATGCGGTGGAGCCACTGGAGGGGTGCGTGGTCCAAACAGAGGGTGAAAGGGCATCTATCGAGAACATCTATCTGAACATGGTTCTATCGAGAACAGGTTACACGATGATACTTAACCCTTAGAACCTGACTGACACAAATTGTGTCCAAATTCACTTCCCTTCTTCTCAGCTGAATTGTTTAGGAAGTTTTCATCGCAGTGAGATGCATCACATGTCACGTGTTTCTTGTGTGTGCAACAAAGTCTTGGTGAGAAAAATGATTTTGAAATTACATTAAATTTAATTGTAGTTAGAATCTACATTCAGCTCTGCGTCCGTCTCCACACACATTACATCACATCCTGTGTGAATTCCTCATGAACTCGACACTGTACAGATATGAGACACATTTCAGAATAAAGAGCAGAATCGGAGCTTTGGATTGATGTGAGTCAGATTTGTACAGTGTGAGTCAAACTCGCGGTATGGAAACAGATCAAACTCATCCACAGTAATATATTTACTAAATTCTCACCCGTGTTCACACTTCTGTTTCTCAGGTGACTAAATCACCAAGACTGAATCACTTCACAACATTCCACATGTCAGAAGAAGCTGCAGGCGTTCCCGTTTCTGATCACCTCCGGGTTTCTCTGTGTGTGAAAGTGTTTTCGAGTAATCTGGTTTTGAAATCACAGCAAATAAAACGACATTTTTCAGACTTTAAATGCAACTCACATGTCAGATTGTTAATTACTAATTTTTTCCATTGTGGATGTTTTAAAGGTCATTCCCTGGAACACAGATTTGGAGTTTTTTAAGCTTTTTCCTGCGATTACTCACACAGCACTAATAATAACAACAACAACAGCAAATTTCTATCGAAGCTGGTGGAAAACGTCACTTACTGCTGGTTTTAGCCACAAAATGGCTGACAAGAACTACATTACCCATCAAGTCCAGCACCTCGCATGGCCTGGCCACGCCCCTCACACCTGTGGTGTATTTAAGTTGCGGTTTGTGGTTATGTATGATCCTTGTTTTGTTAATAAATATTGAACCTGAGTTTGCATCCAAACACACTTTCAATTTAACTTGTTTTACTTTTTATCGAAACACAAAATGTCGGAACACTGCTAATTTGTCTTTAGACCATGGCTCTTCTCTAAATAACATCAGTGCTCAGTGCTCGCTGAACGGAAGTGCTCGCTCACTCGCTCTCTCTCTTTCAGGAACTCCTTTACGATTCCCGTCACCTTGTGCTCATTTTAATGCTCGCAAATGCTGCTCTGACCAGTGCTGAAAACGGACAAACATGTGTACAGATGTTTTAAGCTAATTAAGCTTACTGTAACAGCACACGAAGCCCTGCCCCCTCAAACAATGCCAGCTCAACAGCTACGTTCCTGGAATAATCAGTAAATGTAGAATTGAAGTAGGGTTTCACGTCACACGCATGTTTAAATGTGTGATAATACTCGTGTCTTGCTGTGAAGGGCCTTTCACTGGGAGCTGTTACCATGGTAACTTGAGTTAAAGGTCACCAGGCACAGACCTAGTTCACTGTCACTTCCTTGTGATGTTGTGATTAAATTAATTAAAAATAGTCTTGAAATGTCACTTCTTTAACACAGCAGCGTACGAGAGACTCCGAGAGAATAAAGCGAGGGACGTTAAAATCACAACACAAACAAGGAAATGTGAAACAGGACGCTGAGGAAATGTGTTTTCTGTTTTGTTTGTAATTGGACGTGCGTAGTGCGGCAGTAACGCAGCAGCTGCACAACCTCTGGAGAGTTAACTGTGGATGATAGAAGAGAGCAACTGGACTTGTTTGAAGATTCTTGAAAATGTTTCACCTCTCATCCGAAAGGCTTCCTCAGTTCTGTCTGACTAATAGGGAGTATCAGGTATTTATCCTCTCATGGATCATCATAGAATCAGAATCAGAATTCTGATGGCTGCATTGTAGGTGGCTGATAAAAGATGTCTTAACACGGCGGATTCAGGTGAATCTGATAAAATTGTTTATCGTTTCGGCCTGGCGTCCACACGGCACCGGCGTTTTGGGTGCCCCAAAACGATATTTTTTGAGAACGGGTTCCAGAGTGGAAAAATCTGGCAACGGCACCGTTGCGAAACCGTCTGGATGAGTAGAACGGATTTGTTTACGATGACGTCACAACCACATGACTAGAACAAGCAGCACTCTCGCTGGTTTGTATGAACCACTGCATTGCATTCACTTTTGTATACAGCTTTTCTTTTAAATAAACAAATAACTGAACCATTTCTTGAATTTCTTTTTTTTATTGGATAAGACTGCTTTTCAAAATGTTCACACACAATATAAAAATTTATATAAATTATATAAAAATGCGTTTCAAAATGTTCACACACAATAAGAAAATTAAGTTATATACTGTAAAACTATGCACACTAATAAAACTAATTTGTACACACAGAAGGCACGATTTCCTCGTGTAGTCGCAGCCATCTTCTTCTTGTTGTTGTGTGCTTGTTCCTGAGAGTGCTTCATGCTGGGTAGAAGAAGGGGTTTATGCGCATGAGTCCTACTTCTTCTATTGTTCTGGTGTCTCCGATGGGACCGTCTTACAGCGCACGTAGAGGTGTGGCATGTGTATTGCATCATTTTCAGCAAGCGTTGCGTTGCCATATGTACCTGATATTTTACTGATCCGTTGCCCATGTGGACGCGATATTTTTTTAAATAAAATCTCGTTGCCGTTGTCGTGTGGATGTAGCCTTAGACCCCCACCTCTGTTCAGTGATGGCCGTTCCAGGTTGACAAAAAAGAATGATCCTCTCTGGCCAAAATGTCTGCCAGTTTTCTGGAAGTCCTCTCATACTCCCACACCAGTCGAAGGGATCTCATCCCAAAGTGTGTAGAAACATGTCTGTGAAGATTCTCAGTCATCCAGGTCATAGTAAACCTGTTTGAAGATTCTTGAAAACGTTTCACCTCTCATCCAAAAGGCTTCCTCAGTTCTGTCAGGTTTACTACGACCTGGATAACTGAGAATCTTCACGGACATGTTTCTACGCACTTTGGGATGAGATCCCTTCGACTGGTGCAGGAGTATGAGAGGACTTCCAGAAAACTGGCAGATGTCTTAGCCAGAGAGGATCGTTCGTTTTTGTCAACCTGGAACGACCATCACTGAACAGAGGTGGGGGTCTGAGACATCTTTTATCAGCCACCTACAATGCAGCCATCAGCATTCTGATTCGGATTCTATGATGATCCATGAGAGGATAAATACTGGATACTCCCTATTAGTCAGACAGAACTGAGGAAGCCTTTCGGATGAGAGGTGAAACGTTTTCAAGAATCTTCAAACAAGTCCAGTTGCTCTCTTCTACCACCCACAGTTTACTATGACCTGGATGACTGAGAATCTTCACAAACCTCTGGAGAGACTGCGATTGTTTACGTCGCCTGATAAAATAGATTTCTTTCCTTAAACATGAGAAACTGATTGTGTAAACAGAGCAGTCGCTCAGAGTTAACATGCCCGAGGTACATTTATTCTGAAGCAAATTACGTTTTTACTCTTTCATTAAAACGGCTTTCCAGTCAAGGAAGGTTGACTTTGTAACACCAGACGCATTATCAGGTGAACACGGATAAAACAAGCTGGGGGTTTTAATGCAGGAACACGATTGCTTCTGCTTGCACACATCTCTTTTGCTCTCGTAGAGAAATGTGTGATGTTGACCCTGCATTTGTGCAACTGCTCTCTCGCTCTCTCCTCCCGTTTACAGAGCGCACTCAGATTAGCATGGCTCCCTCGCCAACCTTTCCGTGCTCCTGCTCTCCCAGTTTCTTCTCCTGCTGCCAGATAATTAGGTTTTGTAAAAGAATTCCTTGCAAGAATAAAAGTAGAGGTGTGCACCTCTGAACTGAAGCCATTTACAAACAATGTCCTTAAGCAGGTGGAAACTGGGCCGCGTTTGTGCTTTCAAAAAATTCGCAGATGACCCAAGAGCAAATAGTGTCGTGTGTGTTTTTGCATCCTGTGAGAAATAAGAGCGATGTTTTCCACAGTATCTGTTCCTCCCTGTGACGACGTTAATCTCGAGCGTATATCAGGTAAATTTTCTGCGCTGTTGAAACAGAATGTGAAGAACCACGCAGTCATCGGCTCCAATTTTACACACTGTTTGCACCCGGGGTGCTGTGAGGACGTGTGTTTGTGCTGAGCGTTCCTCTGCATTTGACGCTCCCGTTCTCCATGTGTGCCTTGTTCTCCCAACAGGAATAGGATTAAAGTAGCTTTGAACTCTGCGCATCAAAAATTTATTCCCATCTCCGTGCAGGAGCCGCGCCTCTGACACCGCGTGTGTTTTTAAACCGTGTTCTTCTTACTGAAGTCTCAGTTATAAAAAACCGAGTGTCGGACTGAGTGTCAGGATCACGGATGAGTGTCGCGATTGTTCACTTTCAACAAAATGTCTTTTTAAAGGTAATAAACTGGAGCAGAGTTTAAGGAAGTGTTTGGCCTCATGCAGCCGCAAAACATTCTTAGCTGAGCAACTGTTTCCTCTCAAACCCAACCGTGAGCAGTAAATACAACATAATATATCCAGAATTGCCAATAAGCAAAAAACACAAACTAGTGTTACATTAAGCAAGCTCTCTCTCTCTCTCTCTCTCTCACACACACACTCGCGTTATAGTAAACAGGATGACATTAGCACAGCGCTAATAACCATCCAAATGTGTGTAATTATAAACGCTCAAGGGCGTAGGTTTGCGTATGGACCATAGGGACATGTCACAACCAATATTTTAGGATGGCAAAATAGTCCCTACCAATATTTAGTGTTTTATTTTTATTTTATAAAATATGAATTTATTCACATATTTTTTGCGAACTCAATAGTAGGCTATAATCTTAGTCACTAGTTTTTTCAACATGCCAGAGTGACAGGGTTATCCATGCTGCAATTTCATTGGCTGAAACAGAGAGTCTCATGTTCTCCTCACATGGACGTAAACAAAGGGCTTGTAGTGGTGGTAACAACGAAGAGACCACAGGCCCGTGTGCTGTGCTGATAACGTAAGTCGTCTGTGAAAGCCTGCTACTGTATGTCTTCAGAAAAGTGTACAACTTAACATTACTGTTGCCTTGGTGTTCAAACTCATTTTGTCCGATTATCTGCTTTGTAGATAACCTAGACAATGCCACCAAAAAAGAAAAAAGATATACAGAGCTATTTCAACACACAGAGAGTAAGTAGTGCCCAGAACAGGTTGACATTATTTAGCTATAGCCTACAACGCGACGCAAATCTATCATTGCAAAATGTTATAGGCTAGGCTACCACCAGTCTTTCTACTGTGGAAAATTCTGAGACTGCTAACGTAGCCTACATATTAATGACAAGGGGTAATAATATTAACCATGCAATTCATGCCAAAATGCTAACCATCTCCCGTTTTGCTGTAGAAATTGGTAGGCTAAAGTTAGTGTAGCCTGTTACTAAGGCTACTATTAAAGCTGACACTATGAAAGCTAATTAATGAATCATTTGTGTACAGGAAAGAGAGCATAAGGCCGATGCAAACCTAGAACAGGTTAATGAGGAATCAGTGCTTGAGGTGAGGATGTCATCATGTCATATTAATATAGTCATGTCAAGTCATGCCATAATTTCGGTTGTTTTATTAGTAGCTTAGGCCAAATACATCTCATCTCATCTCATTATCTGTAGCCGCTTTATCCTTCTACAGGGTCGCAGGCGAGCTGGATCCTATCCCAGCTGACTACGGGTGAAAGGCGGGGTTCACCCTGGACAAGTCGCCAGGTCATCACAGGGCTGACACATAGACACAGACAACCATTCACACTCACATTCACACCTACGCTCAATTTAGAGTCACCAGTTAACCTAACCTGCATGTCTTTGGACTGTGGGGGAAACCGGAGCACCCGGAGGAAACCCACGCGGACACGGGGAGAACATGCAAACTCCACACAGAAAGGCCCTCGCCGGCCACGGGGCTCGAACCCGGACCTTCTTGCTGTGAGGCGACAGCGCTAACCACTACACCACCGTGCCGCCCTGGCCAAATACATTTGCATGATAAAAGGTGTATTCCTACTAATGTTAGGTTTCTGGTTAATTTTCATTAACACATTATTTGATCACATAGGAAACTCAGAAATCCAGTACAAAGGATCAAGAGCAGGTTGAGAGAGAAGAAGCTGGAGGGCTTCAGGTGAGGTCTGAATGTTAAGGCATTTAGAAGCATCAAAGGATTAGCAATGAAACGGAAGGATCTTTGGAAAATTAGGACTATGTGTTTTGGTTGTGATGTATTTTGAATAGGCTAGCAGAAAATGTCAGCTTATTTCCTTAATATTTCAAATTGATGTGAAACAAATGTAGGTGTAATACATAGAACTATGTATCCCAAGATAGGTCTGCAATTTATATATATATATATATATATATATATATATATATATATGTGATCAGCTGGATAGTACAGTGGTAATGCTCACTGATGCGGGTGATCGGGGTTCGAATCCCGGTCGGGGCAAAACATCATCCAGTAAGGGTCCTTAGGCAAGACCCCTCATGACCCTACTTACTCAAGACATAACTGATAGAGTCATACCGGCTCAGACGTCGCCCGGGTCAACAAGGTCTGCATCAGTTGCTAGGGAACCAGGGCAAACTGATGAGAAATGGGCTACTGGAACAAGACATCGATGGACAAGGACAGAAAATACGGAATTGCTGGAATGCTACTATACAAGCAATCCCAGAGAGAGGGGATACATGCAGCGAATGTGGGACCATTGGATACTTCGAAACCCACAATCATGGCTAACAAAGAAACGGCTATTAGCCCAGTGTTCCAACATCCGTAATCGAAATCTACTATCACAACTAGAGATTAATGAAATACAACAACGAAGCCAGGAAGACAGGTCAGCGGGGAGATGTCGTCGTCATCATCATCCCCACAACCAGAGATTGGGTACCAAGCCCCAACACAGCTAACAGCCTCAACACAAGAGCTGCTGACCTGAGAAGGAAGATCGTGACCCAACTGGAAACCTGGAGCCCCCGACAAATACCGAAGCTGAGTTGCCAAGTACCTTCAGAAGATCTACTAGTAGATGTGAATGCTGAAGACAATCTCCACAAGAACCAACAAGCTGATACACAGTACAGCAACAGTAATCATGGAGATGCTTGGACACAAGGTGGGCTTGGGACATAACAAACAGTATCCACCATGGAAGAGACGATTAGAGGCCAAGATAAAGGCAGCACGGAGAGAAGTTAGCCAGCTAGCTGAACTACAGAAAGGGAACATGGTGAATAAAGGGGCACCCAGGAAGTACAACTCACTCTCCATACCAGAGGCACTCGAAACTGCCAAACAGCGACTAACAGCTCTGGCCACCCGGTTGAAGAGATACACCAAGGAGGGAGAGGCCAGGAGAATAAACAAGCTGTTCTCCACTGAACCAGCCAAGGTGTACTCTCGAAACAACAACCGGTCAGACCCACCAAGAGCTGAGGTGGAAAAATACTGGAAAGACATATGGGAAAGAAAGGCATCACACAACACCGATGCCCAATGGTTAGTGGACCTAAGAGCTGACCACAGCAACCTCCCAGAACAAGAACCAGTAACCATCTCAATGGCAGACGTCCAAGAAAGAGTGTCAAAGATGAAGAGCTGGACAGCACCAGGCCCCGATATGATCCATACATACTGGCTGAAGAAGCTAACTGCACTCCATGAACGCCTAGCAGCACAGATGAACCAGCTGCTGAGGGATGGGACCCACCCAGAATGGCTAACCCAAGGCAGGACAGTCCTAATCATGAAGGACCCCCAGAAGGGACCCATCCCATCCAACTACCGGCCAATTACCTGTCTCTGCACAACATGGAAGGCCCTGTCAGGCATCACTGCGGCAAAAATGAGTAAGCATGTGGCTCAATACATGAGCGAGGCACAGAAAGGGATTGGCAGTAACACCAGAGGAGCCAAGCACCAGCTACTGGTCGATAGAACAGTCGCCCGAGACTGTAAGAAGAGACAGACCAACCTGTGCACTGCCTGGATTGACTACAAGAAAGCCTACGACTCAATGCCACACACATGGATACTGGAATGTCTGGAACTGTATAAGAGCAACAGGAACCTAAGGACCTTCATCCAGAACTCAATGGAAATGTGGAAGACAACCCTAGAGGCCAACTCAAAACCCATTGCCCAAGTCAACATCAAGTGCGGCATATACCAAGGAGATGCGCTATCACCACTGCTGTTCTGCATAGGCCTGAACCCCCTCAGTCAGATCATCACGAAGAGAGGCTACGGGTACCGATTCCGTAGTGGGGCAACAATCAGCCACCTGCTCTACATGGATGACATCAAGCTGTATGCCAGGAACGAGCGAGAAATAGACTCGCTGATCCACACCACCCGGATCTACAGCGATGACATAGGGATGTCATTCGGATTGGACAAGTGTGGCCGGATGGTCTCAAAGAGAGGCAAGATGATCCGGACTGAGGGGATTGACCTACCAGAGGGCAACATAGGTGATATCCAAGACAGCTACAAGTACCTTGGCATCCCACAGGCTAATGGAAACCATGAAGAGGCCACAAGGAAGTCAACCACAGCCAAATACCTCCAGAGAGTAAGGCAGGTCCTGAAAAGTCAGCTGAATGGTAAGAACAAGGTACGAGCCATCAACATGTACGCACTACCAGTCATCAGATACCCCGCTGGTATCATAAACTGGCCAAAGGAGATAGAAGCCACAGATATCAAGACTAGAAAGCTCCTCACCATGCATGGAGGGTTCCACCCCAAGTCCAGCACCCTGAGACTATACACTAAGCGGAAAGAGGGAGGTCGAGGGCTAGTGAGCATCAAGACCATGGTCCAGGATGAAACATCGAAAATCCGAGAATACATCAGAAAGATGGCCCCAAAGGATGAACTGCTAAGTGAATGTGTCAGGCAGCAGAACCCTGATGAGAGTGCAGAGGAGGAGGAGGAACAGACAACCTGGAGGGACAAACCCCTACATGGCATGTACCACCGTCAGATAGAGGAAGTGGCTGATATCAAGAAATCCTACCAGTGGCTGGATAATGCAGGACTGACAGACAGCACAGAGGCACTAATCATGGCAGCACAAGAACAGGCCATAAGCACAAGAGCCATAGAGGCCAGGATCTACCAGAGTAGATCAGACCCAAGATGCAGACTGTGCAAAGAAGCCCCTGAAACAGTCCAGCACATAGTAGCAGGGTGTAAGATGCTAGCTGGATCAGCGTACATGGAGAGGCACAACCAAGTGGCTGGGATAGTATACAGGAACATCTGCAACCAGTATGGAATAGAAGTACCCAAGTCCCAATGGGCCATACCACAGAAGGTGGCTGAGAACAACAGGGCCAAGGTTCTGTGGGACTTCAGCTTTCAGACTGACAAACAGATCCTGGCTAACCAACCGGACATAGTGGTGGTGGACAAAGAGCAGAAGAGGGTGGTGGTGATAGATGTGGCGATCCCAGCTGACGCCAACATCAGGAAGAAGGAACATGAGAAACTTGAGAAGTATCAAGGGTTGAAAGAGCAGCTGGAACAGATGTGGAAGGTCAAGGGTTGTGTGGTCCCCGTGGTAGTGGGGGCACTTGGGGCAGTAACCCCCAAACTGGGAGAGTGGCTCCAGCAAATCCCAGGAACAACATCTGAAGTCTCAGTCCAGAAGAGCGCAGTCCTAGGAACATCGAAGATACTGCGCAGAACCCTCAAACTCCCAGGCCTCTGGTAGAGGACCCGAGCTTGAGGATGACATGGATACTGTACCAGCCTGATCCAAAATTCATTGCAGTACAGCAACTGCCAAACAAGAAGCTATGGTTTCAGGCAAAGTGGTATAATCGCTATCCATGGCTGCATTATAGTCCGACACTACAAAAAGTTCTTTGTTTTGAGTGTGTCAAGGCATTCACAATCAAAAAGACCACTCTGGAAAAAAAGAATGACCCTGCATTTTGCTTAAATGGTTTTGGTAACTGGAAAAATGCCACTGACAGCTTTAATTGCCATCAAGCAAGTACTCAAACTTTACGTACCATTTGCAGTGTTTGTCATTAGAAATAGTAAATAAAGTGTTAAATTGTTCAGCATTATGTCGTCATATCATATGTATTATGCTCTACTTGTGCATGTAATAGTGTGGGTGGTTAAGTAAGTAGTTCGGCAGAGGATTGGTGTGTGTGTGTGTGGGGGGGGGTTTGGTATTGTCCCTACCAAAGCTGAGACCAAACCTACACCCTTCTAAACACTAGTTTACAAAGTTGTGTTTTACACTCCACAGGGCTGAAGAAGTGAAAGGAAATGATTGAGTTTGTAATTTGAGCTTATTGAACTTAAGCTCCGCCCCCTTCACTAACACAAGAGGAACAAAATCAGGCCTCGTTCTGGAACGTTGAAGCCCTGAAAATATTCGCACTGCAGTCAGCAAGAGAAAGAAAGGAGGTCAGGTCAGGATTAACACTCGATCTAAACTCACTCTGACGTCCTTGCCAGGGAAAAAATTGGAAGGATTTCAGCTTTTCCCCATGTTCTAGAAGTGTTTCTCCACAAGCACATCTGCCCTTTCTTAATCCTGTGTCACTGTGAAGGATTTAGGGAGAAGCATGGTCTCACAGCTCTCTCTGTGAGTTGATTATGAAGTTCTGTTTTTCAGTCATTCCTGGATTTGCTCCACACAGAAAACTCAAACTAATTTTATTCAAACATGTCTGGATTTATTTTTATATTTTTATTTCAGTCGACTTTGTTAACCATCATGAAAAGAAACACAGCTGTTCTGTTTGACCTAAAGGTGTGCTACTGACTCTAATCTACTGACTCAACCAACAGACTAAAATAACTGACTCTAAGGTTAGAGTCAGTTAAGATGGCGGAGCATATTGATTGATTGATTGATTGATTGATTGATTGATTGATTGATTGATTGATTGATTGATTACCTCTGAGCTTTTGTTCTGTTGTTGCAGATGTTTGTTTTTGGTCCATTTTTTTTCTGCAGATGTTTCCTTTTCTGTTGCGTTCTCCATCACTGCGTTCCACTTCCTCTCCAAACTAATGACACACCCACTGATGTTGGCATGGTCCGTCCTGGAAAAACAACTTTTCAATTTCTGAGCTTGAAATGTTTGGTAGAAATGCTGTGCACAGGTCGACATTTGGTGCATGAACAAGAACGGAACCCATTCCCTGTTGGTCAAAAAAGGGGATGAGTGACTCAAACTGACTCCACCCACCTGACTCCTATCAAACTGACTCCACCCACCTGACTCTACCCCTTCTGTTCAAACTGCATGTATGTTATGAGGTTCGTTTTCGGGAGAATGGGCGGAGCTATGATGTTCTGTTAGGATCAGCAGTTAATGGCGATACCAGAGTTTTCATCTGTTTTCAAGACGGAATGATGTAGGTGTCAATCCCAGGTCGAGAAACACATTTTTATGAAGTAGAATCTATAGCGAGTGTTTCACAGCTCGTCCCTAAACACGCCTGGAACCCAACACCTTTTACGGCCGCAGTGTGCTTAAAGAGACAGGCGAGGAACAGGAAGTTCTGGTCGGCATGTTCAGCTTTTATGAATGTATTTCTCGCTGTCTCCAGTGAAAGCCCGTTTACAGCCCTTCTCCCTAATTAAGCCCAGTGACACCTTGTTATGCACGATACTCCGACACGGCCTCTTTAAATAATGCCTAATTAATTACAGTGGCTACTTCATTAATGAGAAGCTGAACAAACTGCCTGATGTGCAGAATTAACAAGAGAAAAACTGATCTCGCTGAATCGCCTCGTGTGCTCATGATCTGGGATGATTTGTGGCTTTTTGTCCACAGACGGCTACACGACGGACGATATCGAGTTTTATTGGCGAGGTGAAAACAACGCCGTGGCAGGAGTGGAGAGGATCGAGCTGCCTCAGTTCTCCATCGTCGACTACAAGCTCATAGCCAAGAAGGTGGTTTTCTCTACAGGTGAAGACAAACGAACACAAACTTATTCACAACATTCTCAGTGTGTCTGTGGGAGATTTCTCTCCTGATATTGCAGAAATTTAAAAACTGTTTTTTTTGTTTTGAATCTGAATAAATTATCCAAATTGGGTTGCCGTTGCTGAATCCTGGGCTCTGATTGGTCAAAAGGTGTTGATTAATTCTCTCTAACAGCAGCTCTGATAGTAGTGCAGGTTTATATTAATGCACTCTTTCTGGTACGTTATCGTTTCTATTGCAACAGCAGCTCTTTCACAGGGGCGTGTCCAGCAGATGCAGATGTTTATGTATCATTTCTGGAAGGAGTCTCCAGTGTCAGCACTGAGTAACAGTCAGAGGTGAAGCTGGAACTGTAAGTTTCTTCTTCACAACAGAAGAGTTTACAGTTCTTTACAGTTTCTCAGTAACATGACGAGCTCCAGAGTTTACTCCCCTGTGGTATTAGTGGAATAAAACACTTGGGGTTGTGCTATTATAGGAAAATAATCAACTTTGCAGGGAGAACACTAACTCTAATTAAACCTGAAGATGATGTCGGCCATTCCGAAGTCAGATTCACGTTTTCTTTCTCCTCAGCACGGTTTAATGTGATCCAGAAGATTCCTGCACGTCCCCACAGAACACTTCAGTTTTATTTTTTTCATTCTTTTTCTAAATTACCTCACCTGAATCAGCTAATGACGCCTCTGTAATTAAGCCAAATCAGGTTCATTAAATCAAAGAAAACATGAAACTGTGCAGTGTTCTGCTCTTCGAGGAGTCCCACGTGATCCCCTGCTCAAAGGGTTATGAAGACTTTTGAGCACCAAAAAAGTGTCTCAAGAGTCGTTCCTGTCCCTCTGCAGGTACGAATGGAGTTCTCCTCACAGCTGGAGGTCACTCGGGTCGAGTCCAGACCACTTTCACATGTCGGTGGTGGGGTTTTGCATCACTAAGCATCCGAGCTAAATTACCTTAATTAGTGTAGTAAATGAGACCTGAGAGAATGAAGAGGGAAGTTCACACACATAAAAAAAAACGGTAATTTCCATGTAAATGTCCAAACACCATCATGAGCCAGGATTTACTGCATCTAGCTGCTGGAGATTAAACACCACTGGGAGTGAAAATATCTTAAATACAGATATGTGAAAATATTCTAATTCTCAGACAAATAAACTTATTTCACTGTATAAAGTGAACAACTTCTCCCTTTTTCTCAGCACACATTTCTCTGTTGTTTTTATTTCAACCATCTCGAAATTTTAAAAAGACCGTTTCAAATTTCACTGTTACCTACGCAAAGTTGATTACTTTCCTGCAACTGCACATCCCCAAATGTCTAATTTTTCTTACACCACAGCAAGTCAGACAACAATTATTTAAGTTATTCCATGAAATTGAGTCATACATGAGCTGATAACCGACGAGGCGCGTAGCACTGAGATCGAGTGGAATAACTGTTTTATTTCTATCCAGATTCACAGGATTTTGAGAAACAGAGCATGTTTATTTTTATTTTTTGCAAATTTAATAAATAAAACTTTATACAAAACATCCAACATAATCATTTCCACTTAGAACGTAAACAAACCAGTGAAGCGACAGGAGCAATTTGTGAAAAATATAATAATAATAATAATAATAATAATAATAATAATAATAATAATTCTTGAAAAATAAAAAAGATACATTCTTACCATCAAATACTTTGATTCCATATTTTGTTGCTTTTTTTGTATTTTTGTGGTTTTGTTTTCGAGTAGAGTTTTTATTTCGTCCTCAGTTGGTTCAGCAACACGCTCCGCCATTTTGTTTTTCTCTAATCACAGTATATGAGCTGATATCCGAGTAGTAGAGTAGCCGATGAGAGCACGCCATTGCTCATATCCAGTGAATGTGGAGAGAATAAAATATTTTATTTATTAAACAATGACACATCATACTTTTTATCTATTTATAGTTACATTTAAAGGTATGGAACGTCCTGAAGAAAGTTCCAGCTTCACCTCTGACTGTTACACAGCACTGACACTGGAGACTCCTTCCAGAGATGTTAGGTTTCACCTCAGTTTTTAAATCCATTTATCAGTTGAGCATCTGCAGGACACGCCCCGTGAATGATCTGCAGTTACTATGGAAACAATGACGTGTTAGAACAAGTGCATTAGTATAAACCTGCACTACTGTCAGAGCTGCTGTTAGGGAGAATTAATCAACACCTTCTTCTCTTCTAACCAATCAGAGTCTAGGATTCAGTGGGTCTGTGGTGTAAATTCAGTTATATTCAAGCGATTTTCTCATGATGTCACATTTTACTGTGTAACTCGATGTAAATGTCTCCAGTATCATTAACATGGAGAAACCTTAGCCTTAACCTCCTGGCAGAAGCATCCAAAATATTTTAGAAGTTAGTGAAAGTCATGATGTCATCGCATGAACCTTGGGGACCACCAGCCAGAACAGTGTTATGGAAATCAGTGTAATAATAATAATAATTATTATCATCATTATTATTATTATTGTGGTGGCACGGTGGTGTAGTGGTTAGCGCTGTCGCCTCACAGCAAGAAGGTCCTGGGTTCGAGCCCCGTGGCCGGCGAGGGCCTTTCTGTGCGGCGTTTGCATGTTCTCCCCGTGTCCGCGTGGGTTTCCTCCGGGTGCTCCGGTTTCCCCCACAGTCCAAAGACATGCAGGTTAGGTTAACTGGTGACTCTAAATTGAGCGTAGGTGTGAATGTGAGTGTGAATGGTTGTCTGTGTCTATGTGTCAGCCCTGTGATGACCTGGCGACTTGTCCAGGGTGAACCCCGCCTTTCACCCGTAGTCAGCTGGGATAGGATCCAGCTCGCCTGCGACCCTGTAGAACAGGATAAAGCGGCTACAGATAATGAGATGAGATGAGATAATAATTATAATTATTATTATTATTATTATTCGGTACATGGCGTGCATGTTCATGAGGTGTTTGCTGTGTTCCTCCAGGTGCTTACCCTCGCCTGTCCCTCAGCTTCAAGCTGAAAAGAAACATCGGCTACTTCATCCTGCAGACCTACATGCCCTCCATCCTGATCACCATCCTGTCCTGGGTCTCCTTCTGGATCAACTACGATGCCTCTGCTGCCCGAGTCGCTTTAGGTACAAACTCCAACACTCACACTTTACTATCATGCAATGCTGGTGTGTGTGTGTGTGTGTGTGTGTGTGTGTGTGTGTGTGTGTGTGTGTGTGTGTGTGTGTGTGTGTTTTAGCCTATTTACTATAAATTGGCCCTTTTTCTGACAGCCGTGTAAATTGCAGAAATATTTTTAATCGATTTTATTAGCTTTTGATGAAAATGAGATCTGAGGAAGCGCCGTGTACTCACTCACACCACGAATCCGTATTCAGCCCAGTTTCTCTGATCTCCCTGTGTGCTGAGGTTCTTTCAATTCACTGACAGCCTGCATTTTTCCTTATTGTTCTGGATTACACACACACACACACACACACACACACACACACACACACACACACACACACACACAATAAATAAACAGTGTGCTCTGTCACTGATTGGAGCCCAACCTGGATTCAGTTAGGTGTCAAAATGACAAACAAAAAAGCAAGGGATTTAAGAAAAAAAAAAAACGATTTTCCCAAAGTACCCTGTGCCAAGGTGAGAGTGTGTGTGTGTGTGTGTGTGTGTGATGGGCTGTTTATCATTCATGGTCGTGTTGCCTCTCGTTTCATTAGTAGCAATAATAATCCATCCATCCATCCATTATCTGTAGCCGCTTTATCCTGTTCTACAGGGTCGCAGGCGAGCTGGATCCTATCCCAGCTGACTACGGGTGAAAGGCGGGGTTCACCCTGGACAAGTCGCCAGGTCATCACAGGGCTGACACATAGACACAGACAACCATTCACACTCACATTCACACCTACGCTCAATTTAGAGTCACCAGTTAACCTAACCTGCATGTCTTTGGACTGTGGGGGAAACCGGAGCACCCGGAGGAAACCCACGCGGACACGGGGAGAACATGCAAACTCCACACAGAAAGGCCCTCGCCGGCCACGGGGCTCGAACCCGGACCTTCTTGCTGTGAGGCGACAGCGCTAACCACTACACCACCGTGCCGCCACAATAATAATAATAATAATAATAATAATAGCATTAATTCTAATGTGGATCAGGTGATACATGCAGACAAGGAGACTGCAGAAGAAGAAGATGAAGCCTCCTGAGTGTTTAATGACATCATCGCCTTCAACAATGACTGAAGTAAATCATTCTCTTCCCTTTGAAGTCCAGTTCATGGCTCCATAACTCACAGAGTCTCATTACTGTCTCCATCCTGGCAACAAACAGCACGTGATCCATCAGAATGACACCACGAACAACGAGCTTTACTTGCACTGAGACGTCATTTATCCAAAACGTGGCAGTGTGTTTAAGTTTGTTGTACTTGCAGGAGTTTGTTAGAGGAGAGTCAGTGGTGCAAACGCAGGAGAGCCGTGCAAATCACTGTCACAAGGAATCGTTTGTTCACCAAAGAGTCGACATTTTTGAGCCATGAGACTCGTGTGTGTGTGTGTGTGTGTGTGTGTGTGTGTGTGTGTGTGTGTGTGTGTGTGTGTGTGTGTGTGTGACTGAGGGAGCATGAAGGTATAAAGTTATTTTATAAATTAAAGTAGAATTTACTGTACAGTTTTACTGATAAAAGAGAAACTTGTAATGATTCATTTGGGAATCAATAGAGTTGACTGATCTGTTCAGTGAAATGAGCCAAATATTTCCCCGTCACTCAGTTACTCACACAATCCTGTCAAGGACCAATAAACGCGTCTCAATTACAAAATAAATATCATGAAATATTCACAAAATGATTAAAGAAGAAAAACAATTCATTCATTTGAAAACCAAGCTGTTAGCCATGCGAGCGGTATTGGTTTTGTTTTAAACTTTCAAATGGTTCAAACGTTCAGCTGCAAATTTTAAACACAGTCCAATTTCACACGCAGCAAATTAATGAAATATTATAACAGCTTGCTCTTACATTACTGAATAAAGACTGATCTAAAACTAGCGTCACAGTAAACGGGCTAAAACAGATTAGCGTCACAGTAAACGGGCTAAAACAGATTAGCATCACAGTAAACAGGCTAAAACAGATTAGCCTCACAGTAAACAGGCTAAAACAGATTAGCGTCACAGTAAACAGGCTAAAACAGATTAGCATCACAGTAAACAGGCTAAAACAGATTAGCGTCACAGTAAACAGGCTAAAACAGATTAGCATCACAGTAAACAGGCGAAAACAGATTAGCGTCACAGTAAACAGGCTAAAACAGATTAGCATCACAGTAAACAGGCTAAAACAGATTAGCATCACAGTAAACAGGCTAAAACAGATTAGCGTCACAGTAAACAGGCTAAAACAGATTAGCGTCACAGTAAACAGGCTAAAACAGATTAGCGTCACAGTAAACAGGCTAAAACAGATTAGCATCACAGTAAACAGGCTAAAATGCAGACTAGCCTCACAGTAAACAGGCTAAAACAGATTAGCGTCACAGTAAACAGGATAAAACAGATTAGCATCACAGTAAACAGGCTAAAATGCAGACTAGCATCACAGTAAACAGGCTAAAATGCAGACTAGCATCACAGTAAACAGGCTAAAACACATTAGCGTCACAGTAAACAGGCTAAAACAGATTAGCCTCACAGTAAACAGGCTAAAATGCAGACTAGCCTCACAGTAAACAGGCTAAAACACATTAGCATCACAGTAAACAGGCTAAAATGCAGACTAGCATCACAGTAAACAGGCTAAAACAGATTAGCATCACAGTAAACAGGCTAAAACACATTAGCATCACAGTAAACAGGCTAAAACAGATTAGCCTCACAGTAAACAGGCTAAAACAGATTAGCGTCACAGTAAACAGGCTAAAACAGATTAGCATCACAGTACACAGGCTAAAATGCAGACTAGCATCACAGTAAACAGGCTAAAACAGATTAGCATCACAGTAAACAGGCTAAAACACATTAGCATCACAGTAAACAGGCTAAAACAGATTAGCGTCACAGTAAACAGGCTAAAACAGATTAGCATCACAGTAAACAGGCTAAAATGCAGACTAGCCTCACAGTAAACAGGCGAAAATGCAGACTAGCATCACAGTAAACAGGCGAAAATGCAGACTAGCGTCACAGTAAACAGGCTAAAATGCAGACTAGCCTCACAGTAAACAGGCTAAAACAGATTAGCATCACAGTAAACAGGCTAAAACGCAGACTAGCATCACAGTAAACAGGCGAAAATGCAGACTAGCGTCACAGTAAACAGGCGAAAACGCAGACTAGCGTCACAGTAAACAGGCTAAAATGCAGACTAGCATCACAGTAAACAGGCTAAAATGCAGACTAGCATCACAGTAAACAGGCTAAAATGCAGACTAGCGTCACAGTAAACAGGCTAAAATGCAGACTAGCCTCACAGTAAACAGGCTAAAACAGATTAGCATCACAGTAAACAGGCTAAAACAGATTAGCATCACAGTAAACAGGCTAAAACGCAGACTAGCGTCACAGTAAACAGGCGAAAATGTAGACTAGCGTCACAGTAAACAGGCTAAAATGCAGACTAGCATCACAGTAAACAGGCTAAAATGCAGACTAGCGTCACAGTAAACAGGCTAAAATGCAGACTAGCGTCCCAATAAACAGGCGAAAATGCAGACTAGCGTCACAGTAAACAGGCTAAAACAGATTAGCGTCATAGTAAACAGGCTAAAACGCAGACTAGCGTCACAGTAAACAGGCTAAAATGCAGACTAGCGTCACAGTAAACAGACTAAAATGCAGACTAGCGTCACAGTAAACAGGCTAAAACAGATTATCGTCACAGTAAACAGGCTAAAACAGATTAGCATCACAGTAAACAGGCGAAAATGCAGACTAGCGTCACAGTAAACAGGCTAAAACAGATTAGCGTCACAGTAAACAGGCTAAAATGCAGACTAGCGTCACAGTAAACAGGCTAAAACAGATTAGCGTCACAGTAAACAGGCTAAAACAGATTAGCGTCACAGTAAACAGGCTAAAACAGATTAGCATCACAGTAAACAGGCTAAAATGCAGACTAGCGTCACAGTAAACAGACTAAAATGCAGACTAGCGTTACAGTAAACAGGCTAAAACAGATTAGCGTCACAGTAAACAGGCTAAAACGCAGATTAGCATCACAGTAAACAGGCTAAAACGCAGACTAGCGTCACAGTAAACAGGCGAAAATGCAGATTAGCATCACAGTAAACAGGCTAAAACAGATTAGCATCACAGTAAACAGGTGAAAATACAGACTAGCGTCACAGTAAACAGGCGAAAATGCAGATTAGCATCACAGTAAACAGGCTAAAACAGATTAGCATCACAGTAAACAGGCGAAAATGCAGACTAGCGTCACAGTAAACAGGCTAAAATGCAGACTAGCCTCACAGTAAACAGGCTAAAACAGATTAGCATCACAGTAAACAGGCTAAAACGCAGACTAGCATCACAGTAAACAGGCGAAAATGCAGACTAGCGTCACAGTAAACAGGCAAAAACGCAGACTAGCGTCACAGTAAACAGGCTAAAATGCAGACTAGCATCACAGTAAACAGGCTAAAATGCAGACTAGCATCACAGTAAACAGGCTAAAATGCAGACTAGCGTCACAGTAAACAGGCTAAAATGCAGACTAACGTCACAGTAAACAGACTAAAATGCAGACTAGCGTCACAGTAAACAGGCTAAAACAGATTATCGTCACAGTAAACAGGCTAAAACAGATTAGCATCACAGTAAACAGGCGAAAATGCAGACTAGCGTCACAGTAAACAGGCTAAAACAGATTAGCGTCACAGTAAACAGGCTAAAATGCAGACTAGCGTCACAGTAAACAGGCTAAAACAGATTAGCGTCACAGTAAACAGGCTAAAACAGATTAGCGTCACAGTAAACAGGCTAAAACAGATTAGCATCACAGTAAACAGGCTAAAATGCAGACTAGCGTCACAGTAAACAGGCAAAAACGCAGACTAGCGTCACAGTAAACAGGCTAAAATGCAGACTAGCGTCACAGTAAACAGGCAAAAACGCAGACTAGCGTCACAGTAAACAGGCTAAAATGCAGACTAGCGTCACAGTAAACAGGCAAAAACGCAGACTAGCGTCACAGTAAACAGGCTAAAATGCAGATTAGCGTCACAGTAAACAGGCTAAAACAGATTAGCATCACAGTAAACAGGCTAAAATGCAGACTAGCGTCACAGTAAACAGGCAAAAACGCAGACTAGCGTCACAGTAAACAGGCTAAAATGCAGACTAGCGTCACAATAAACAGGCAAAAACGCAGACTAGCGTCACAGTAAACAGGCAAAAACGCAGACTAGCGTCACAGTAAACAGGCTAAAATGCAGATTAGCGTCACAGTAAACAGGCTAAAACAGATTAGCATCACAGTAAACAGGCTAAAATGCAGACTAGCGTCACAGTAAACAGGCAAAAACGCAGACTAGCGTCACAGTAAACAGGCAAAAACGCAGACTAGCGTCACAGTAAACAGGCTAAAATGCAGACTAGCCTCACAGTAAACAGGCTAAAACAGATTAGCATCACAGTAAACAGGCTAAAACAGATTAGCATCACAGTAAACAGGCTAAAACAGATTAGCATCACAGTAAACAGGCTAAAACGCAGACTAGCGTCACAGTAAACAGGCGAAAATGCAGACTAGCGTCACAGTAAACAGGCTAAAATGCAGACTAGCATCACAGTAAACAGGCTAAAATGCAGACTAGCGTCACAGTAAACAGGCTAAAATGCAGACTAGCGTCCCAATAAACAGGCGAAAATGCAGACTAGCGTCACAGTAAACAGGCTAAAACAGATTAGCGTCATAGTAAACAGGCTAAAATGCAGACTAGCGTCACAGTAAACAGACTAAAATGCAGACTAGCGTCACAGTAAACAGGCTAAAACAGATTATCGTCACAGTAAACAGGCTAAAACAGATTAGCATCACAGTAAACAGGCGAAAATGCAGACTAGCGTCACAGTAAACAGGCTAAAACAGATTAGCGTCACAGTAAACAGGCTAAAATGCAGACTAGCGTGACAGTAAACAGGCTAAAACAGATTAGCGTCACAGTAAACAGGCTAAAACAGATTAGCGTCACAGTAAACAGGCTAAAACAGATTAGCATCACAGTAAACAGGCTAAAATGCAGACTAGCATCACAGTAAACAGGCGAAAATGCAGACTAGCGTCACAGTAAACAGGCGAAAATGCAGATTAGCGTCACAGTAAACAGGCTAAAACAGATTAGCATCACAGTAAACAGGCTAAAATGCAGACTAGCATCACAGTAAACAGGCGAAAATGCAGACTAGCGTCACAGTAAACAGGCGAAAATGCAGATTAGCGTCACAGTAAACAGGCTAAAACAGATTAGCATCACAGTAAACAGGCTAAAATGCAGACTAGCATCACAGTAAACAGGCGAAAATGCAGACTAGCGTCACAGTAAACAGGCGAAAATGCAGATTAGCGTCACAGTAAACAGGCTAAAACAGATTAGCATCACAGTAAACAGGCTAAAACGCAGACTAGTGTCACAGTAAACAGGCGAAAATGCAGATTAGCATCACAGTAAACAGGCTAAAACAGATTAGCATCACAGTAAACAGGCTAAAACAGATTAGCATCACAGTAAACAGGCGAAAATGCAGACTAGCATCACAGTAAACAGGCTAAAACACAAAGTAGCATAGAAATTGTTTAAAAAGCTGTTGGCTTTTGAAAAGAATTTATTGAAGTATTTCCAAAAACATTTGAGAATCACCATGATCTGGTTAAGAAAATTAAAATAAAATGAAAGAAACCGATAATTATTTCATTTGAATTGTTATTAATTTATCCAAACACTGCTAACAGCGTTCCCTCCTAATGCTAATGAGCCAAAAAACAGCCTTCATGTGAGCAAACATGAGCATTTATTTTTCACGGGTGATCCACAGTGCAATCATTCTGAGTTTGGGTTACTAAATCGTTGTTCTTTATTTGCTTATTTTAAAGCATGTATTCCCTGATTTTCTCTGATATTTCTGATCGTCTCTCCCTCGGCTGGACGTTTAGCTGCTGTACAGTTCTGAAGGACACGGCAGTATCGGTCTATAAATATAAAAATGGAATATAAACATTGTGTTATTGTCTTTTCTCTTTTGTTTTTAAAATAATGAAAAAGATTCCATTTTCTGTGCAGGTATCACAACCGTGCTCACCATGACGACCATCAACACACACCTGCGAGAGACGCTTCCTAAAATCCCGTACGTTAAAGCCATCGACATGTACCTGATGGGCTGCTTCGTCTTCGTCTTCCTCGCCCTGCTCGAGTACGCGCTCGTCAACTACATCTTCTTTGGGCAAGGACCTCAGCGGCAGAAGAAAGCAGCGGAGAAAGCGTCCAACGCCAACAATGAGAAAATGAGGATGGATCCCAATAAGGTACGTCTGTGTACGTGTTTCCGGAAGAGTCTCCAGCGTCGGCGCTTTGGGGCTGGAACTTTCAGTTTCTTCTTCAGGAGTAAGGAGTTTACACTTCTTTGTAGTTTCTCAGGAACACGACAAGTTATGATTTTGTCTTACAGACACGCTGGTGAAGTAACGACTGCTATAATGTACACTATATTTCCAAAAGTATGTGCACCCCTGACCATTACACCCACATGTTCCTGTTTGTTGAACGTCTCGTTCCAGATTTATTCCCCTTTCCTGCTATGATGAGCTCCAGTCTTCTCCTCTCTTCTCAGAAGGCTCTGCAGCAGATTTCGGGGTGTGGCTGTGTGTATGTGTGTGTGTGTGTGTGTGTGTGTGTGTGTGTGTGTGTGTGTGTGTGTGTGTGTGTTCATTCAGTTCAGCTAGAGGAGCGTTAGTGAGATCAGACCCTGATGTGTGTGAGGAGGTCTGGGGTGCAGTCGGTGTTCAGTGGGGTTGAGTTCAGTCAGGGCTCTGTGCAGAACACTCGAGTTCTTCACTCCAACCTTCACACACCACGTCTTCATGGAGCTCGAGGTATGTACAGGAGCATCGTCCTACTGGAACAGGTTCGGACTCTGAGTTCCAGTGAAGGGAAACTGTAACGTTACAGCAAGCAGAGACGTTCTGTACAACTGTGGGGTTTAAACTCTGTAGGAACAGTTTGGAGAAGAAACACATGAGGGTCTGATGGTCGGGGGGGCACATACTTTTGGCCTTATAGTGTAAGTGAGAACAGGAACTCGCTTGTTTCACTGGCGTTCCACAACATTAGATGTAACTATAAATGGCTAAAAAGCATGATGTCATTTTTTTTAATTGTGTGTGTGTGTGTGTGTGTGTGTGTGTGTGTGTGTGTGTGTGTGTGTGTGTGTGTGTATAATTATTTATATAATGATGTTTTGCTCTCCTGGTGTTTTTTGTTCTGATCATTTTGTTCAGTCAGTTTTCATTAATATGAATGTTTTTATGAATGTTTATTAATGTTTGTTTATTAATGTTCCACTAAACAGCACTACAGGACTGATATATAATTTGCTGTTGATATCTGAAAAAAATTTTAAATAAAAAGGTCAAAGAAAAAATGTGCGGTTCTTCAGTAGCGAGCGTCAGAGTTCTGTAGGTCTCTGATCACATACTTGAGGAATTTTAAAATTAAATTTAAGCAAATTAAATACAAAAATGCAAAATGAATGGTGCTGAAATTCATCATCAGCTTTTTTTTTCTCAAGATCAAAAATGCAGAAACATCTTACAGACAGTTGTGGGATTAGAACTCAGAACCTTCCACAGGAACTGAATGCTGAAGGTCCACTGGCTCCTGAGTTTTAATGAAGAACCAAAGTTTTTATGCCAGAGGTTTAAATCCAGCCAATTTAAAAAAAAAAAAAAAAGATTTAAAATTCTCAGCATTGATAACTGGCAATTTTATTTAAAAATAAATAAATAAATAAAATTTGCGCGCCCACACATGGAAATTTTCAAAGGATATTTTTTGAATGAATAAGGACATGGTTTAATGTTTGTCAGGTAATTATCTTTTATTTATTTATTTATTTATTTTTTGACAGTAAGATATTTCTTTAAGAAATAAATCTTGTAAAAGCGACTCATTTTCATGTGCACAAGAGATGATTTTCTGTTTTCACAAAATATTTGCTTCAGTGGTCAGCGTTCAGACTCTGTACGCTAAATATTTTATTTTATCATTTTTATTATTTTAAGCTCCAGTTTCTTGAAGTGTAATATTTAATCCTGAAACCTGCTGATGATGACATGTTGATCAGAATCAGATGCTCTGATACAAAAATATTAAATCCAGCCACAACTGGACTTGAAATTTTTAAAATAAATTTTATTAAAATAGAATATATATTCTGAGTGAGAATAATTTTATTCCAAAGTAACTGAGGGACCTTGTGTGTTTTAAGTACATATCTAAAAAAGAGATTTTCAGATTAATTAAATTAATTTTAGCTGTAAATTTTGTTTAGAATTTCTCACAGCTTGTTTATTTTCTGTTGCTTGTTTACTTCCTGCTTCCTCTCGTATGTTAATCACACAGCCAGGATCTGAACGTGTGTGTTATTTTTATTACTCTAACTGGCCTCGTTAGTGTGGCGTTGAGGTAAATGAAGGAGTTGCTGTTCCGCTCCGAGGCGGCTGACGGTGTGGTTCTGTGTGCTTGCAGTGGTTGATGGGAAATGTAGTTCAGAGAAACGATGCTCTGTATGCCAGAATGAAACCGAGGGATATTGACGCTCATGACTCGATGTGGGAACCGATCTTTGTGGACGATGCGGCGATAGGACTAGGCGATCAGAAAAATAAGGTATCATGTGACGAGTCATGGACGAATCCATCGATCCTCGTTCTTCTGCTTTGGTTTCAGAGCACAGTTTAGTTTCTTTTTTCCTTCCATCGCTGCCATCGCTGTGCTGCTCCCGCTCTTCATCACGCAATCAAAAACGCTCGCTTTACCAAGCCATGCTAACAACAACAACAACACGGGACTTACTGTAACCTTTACAAAGTGGGTCAAAACAGAACCTCCATCAACTTTACAGTGAAAATCACTAAATCTGTTTATTATTGTTACTGAAATTATACAGAAATACGATTTCCACAAATTTCTGCAATTATTTTTATCCCAAAAAATATTTTTAAATTTCAGTCCACATTGAAAAAAATCTAATTAAAATAAAGCGACTCATCATGTTGTAACTGTATTTTAATTTTTACTTCAAGAGCCAATGACTGTTAAGTTGGATGTATTTTATCAGCTATAATACATCATTAATATAATTATATTTATAATATTAATTAAATATATTGTTTATTTATATATATATATATATATATATATATATATATATATATATATATATAAATCTGGTTACTTTATTTCTATTTCTATGTTATATTGTTGATTTAGATTTTACACTATTAGTAAAGTTCTGTATATAAATAATGCATTTGGAAGAAATTAGGCGTTGTTTATTATGTGTCTATTTATTTATAATAAGTAGTATTTTTATTCAAGAGGCAAAAAATGAAATTTAATTCTGTTCATAGTACATTATAAACATTACAAACATTACTTTTCCGTGAATGTCGGTATGTTTATTAAAACCCTACACACATTTAAAGGTACGATTCTCATTAAACTTGTAAATACATTTTAATAAATTAATAAATTCACTATTTTTCTGCTGCCCTCAGATTAAAGTGCTAAAATGCTGAGCAGATTCCCAAACACTCTACACACACACACACACACACACACACACACACACACAGTATAACATTAATCCAATGTTAGTTGTTAAGCAGAAATAAAGTGAATAAAATAAAAAGATGCAAATTAAAATATTTACATGTCCGTTTTCTCAAATCATTTCCACGCTTCTGCGACTCATACTCACAAACATACATGACCATTGTGGTGTGTGTGTGTGTGTGTGTGTGTGTGTGTGTGTGACACCTGAAATATATCAACTGTGTGAAATTATGATGTAGCAACAATGTTTTGTTGTGTAATTTTCTTCACGTCCTGTCTCTATAAGAATTAGTGTTCATGTTTTATTGGAGCTTTATGAGATAATAACATGAAATAAATCATAAAAATGATATTTGAAAAAAGTTAAAGAATTCACAGATATATATATATATATATATTTGCTCATTTGCATTTCCAGCTAGCATTAGCGTCCTGCGTAGTTCACTGTTCGAATTCTTTATGAACACTTCAGGACTAATTTGTGTCGTTTTTCAGATGGACCCTCACGAGAACATCCTCCTCACACCTCTGGAGATGAAGAACGAGATGTCACCGTCCGAATTAGCTCTCGGGCTCAGCGACCCGCGCAGCACCATGCTAGCGTATGACAGCTCGGCGCTACAGTACCGGAAAGCAGGACTCGCTCAACAGAACTTCGGCCGGAACGCGCTGGAACGTCACGTCGCTCAGAAGAAAAGTCGACTGCGGAGACGCACCTCGCAGCTGAAGATCAACATCCCCGACTTGACTGACGTGAACTTGATCGATAAGTGGTCGAGGATGATCTTCCCCACCGTCTTTTCCTTTTTCAACGTCGTCTACTGGCTCTACTACATCAACTGACCCCAACAACAGTTACTTTTCTTTTTCTTGTTTAAAGTTTTCAGTTTGTTTCCTGTTATTTATTTTCGTACTCTTGCGTTCCAGTACTGTTCCCAACATGTCTTGCGTAATGTTAGTGTGGATGAGCGAGTTGGGACAAAAAGCACCAAGAACAATGTAGCTGAAGTTTGCTAACTAGTTATTAGCGATATTGCTAACTAGCTAGCAGTATTAAGTCACAGGGGTTTGAAATTGAATGTAGCTCATGTTTTATTCCTCTTGTTTACTGTTTTGTTTTTTTTTGTTTTTTGAAAAGGAAACAGAAAAATTAATTATTTAACTATTAGAACAAACTTTATAAGGAAGTGTTAACTACAGTATTGGAACACAGCTGGATATTTTAATACCTTCATATTTAAAAACAAAAGCAACTTAATATCATTTATCATTCCTTAATCGCTGGCTAACGTACCGACACTCCAACAGACCACGCCTTCGACACGCCTCGATATTACACTCCATTCTACAGCGTCTTTAAATGTTAGTTTATTTATTTATTATAAAAGTTGTGACTTTTGCAACTTATATAGTTTCACAAGTGTTCCAATAATAATGACATGAAACTGCAGCAAGTGAAATTAATTCATTAACTGATTTTCTATTTTTGATTTTGCTTTTATTTTGTAACATAAAATGACCACATGTTTAATTAGAAAGCATAGAATAGTTTTTATATTTTTGGGTTTTTTTACATAACATAAATAGTTTTGATATTTTATTAATAAATTTCAGCAAAACTAAGAAGGAACTCGAACTTTCACTCCTTAAACCCAGCTGTTATTAATCAGCTTCGTTAAACAATTTAATTAAAGGAATTTTAATGAATTAATTAAATAAATGTGTTTTGTTCCTTAAATTTTGTTGTTAATTGGATACAATTCAGTATTTTTTTTTAATTACAGGACAATTTGATAGTTTCAGTGATGTTACATATTAATAAAGGTGGGTTTTTTAAAACCTAAACATATCTAATAAAATATTGCATTTTGTCAGATTTTTTTTAATTGTCTGAATTTTTAATTTGTTGGGTTTTTTTGTTTGTTTGTTTGTTTGTTTGTTTGTTTTTCTAAACACAGCCAGCAATTAAGGAGTCCGAGACGGAGGGAAAAAAACTAATTAAATTTCTCTCTTTTTTTGCTCTATTTTTTGTAAATACGTGTTGTACAGGATTGTTGTATGTAATCGAATCAGTAAGCATTATTACTCTTCAGCATCTATGTGTGTTTACATACGGAATGATCTGTTTCTTTATAAAAACATGAAAGATAAACGCCTGAATGAATTGGAAAAAAGATCCTGACATCACAGACGGGTACAGAGTTTTTATTTCTGACAGGAAAACTTCATTTTATCAGGAAGAAAGAGAACTTGAATATATTCTTCTTCCCTTTTACGCAAGAGGATGTAAAATATTTCTATAACCTTCAGACCAAACGCCTGTCAGTGATGAAGCACAATAACGAGTGAGTGGTGTGAGGGAGAAGAGAGAAGCTTAATAACGCTCTCTGTGAAGCTTTTATGCATCACCCATTGCAGCCACTTTCACATTTATTTATTTTTCTAAAAGTGTTTTTTAAATAAACTCTAATAATGCCTCATAACCCTCTAATAAAATCTATCGTGACTCTATAATGCGTTATAAACATTGTGTAAGCAGGAATGTGCCGATAATCAGACACGTGATTTTTAACAGTTCCTCCCTGAAATGGAGTCGTACATGAGCTGATAGCCGACGAGGTGCGTAGCACCAAGATTGAGTGGAATAACTGTTTTATTCTCTCCACATTCACTGGATTTTGAGAAACAGAGCATTTTTATTTTTTGCAAATTCAATAAATAAAACTTTATACAAACCGTCCAACAAAATCATTTCCGCTTAGAATGTAAACAAACCAGCGAAATGACAGGAGCAATTTGGGAAAAATGCAATAATAATAATAATAATAATAATTCTTGAGAAAATTAAAACTATACATGCTTACCATTAAATACTTTTATTCCATATTTTGTTGCATTTTTTTGTGTTTTGTGGGGTTTTGTTTTCGAGTAGAGTTTTTACTTCGTCCTCAGTTGGTTCAGCAACACGCTCCGCCATTTTGTTTTTCTCTACTCACGGTATATGAGCTGATATCCTAGTAGTAGAGTAGCCAATCAGAGTGCGTGATTGCTCATATCCAGTGAATGTGGAGAGAATAAATTGTGATATTTTAAATGCATGATGTTTGACTGCAGCTGGACATGAGCCGGGTCACTTTCTGTGCTTTTATTCATGTCTCATTGTGAAAGTTTTCTTTTTCTCTTTACATTAACTGTCATGTTTGTCAATCAGTAGAGCCTGTTTCCATGGATACATTTAAATAATAGTCATTACCATGGTAACGAATCATCTGAACTTTGTCTCCATGGTCACATTCAGCCAGAACTTGTTTCAGTTACATTTAATCTGCAGACGTTTCCATGGTCACATTTAGTTTGGATTAATTCCCAGGTCACATTAAGTCTGAAGTTGTTTCCATGGTTACATTCAACAAGTTGTTGTTTCCAGTGTTGTATTTAAACACATGCAGTTCCCATGGTTATGTTCAGTCAGAAGTCGTTTCCATGGTTACCTTCAGCCAGAAGTGATTTCCACTGTTACATTTAGACGGAATCCATTTCATGGTAATGTTTGGTCTAAAGTTGTTTCCATGGTTACATTCAGCTACAAGTCCTTTATTTTACTCGTACTTTATTATTGGCACAGGACGAGTTCTTCTAGTTATGGAGTTTTAGTTATGGGTCATTTTCCATAATAATCAGAATCAGACCTGCGCTGCTGAACAGTGAAAACTTTAAATCATATTTCAGTGATATATTTAATATTTAAGGGTGGCACGGTGGTGTAGTGGTTAGCGCTGTCGCCTCACAGCAAGAAGGTCCGGGTTCGAGCCCCGGGGCCGGCGAGGGCCTTTCTGTGTGGAGTTTGCATGTTCTCCCCGTGTCCGCGTGGGTTTCCTCCGGGTGCTCCGGTTTCCCCCACAGTCCAAAGACATGCAGGTTAGGTTAACTGGTGACTCTAAATTGAGCGTAGGTGTGAATGTGAGTGTGAATGGTTGTCTGTGTCTATGTGTCAGCCCTGTGATGACCTGGCGACTTGTCCAGGGTGAACCCCGCCTTTCGCCCGTAGTCAGCTGGGATAGGATCCAGCTCGCCTGCGACCCTGTAGAACAGGATAAAGCGGCTACAGATAATGAGATGAGATATTTAATATTTATTACCAGTTTAAAAGTTTCACACACGATCAGAAGTAGTCCTTAGAAAGCAGCGAGTAATTGAGTGATATATCCTGATAGATAAACGCTTCATTAGCTGCTGGTTTATCATTTATTTGTTGATATAAATTAAGACAGGAAGCTGAAACAGGAAGTCTCGTTAGCGTGTAGAGAGAGTTTGCGCTGTTTGGGACGACGTTACAGTGAAGACTCGAACGAGACATTTGTATAATTTTGTCCCGGTTTATTTATTTCTATTGCATTTGTCTTTATCATTCAAACACTATACAGAATTTTACTGCTAATGAAAACTCTTTCTGTTGAATTGTGTGTTTATTGGTGACAGTATGAGAGAAATCAGGGCTTCCTGTCAACGTCACCACTGTAAATACAACGGAACACTAAAAACCTGATTATTGTACATACACTGCAATTTCTAATGTTTTATACTTTACTGTAACAGCATGGACAACAGCAAAATGGACAAATGTAAATATTTTACTTACACACACACACACACACACAGACACACACTATTTTGGCAAGAGAGAATGTTCTCATTGAATTGTGCTGCTGATTTTATGACTTTACTGAAAACAACGGTATATGAACCCTGGAAAATAAACTATCCACCATCAACAACTGCGTGTTCTTGTGGGTTATTATTCATAAAAAGCAGATCATGTTTGAAGATGTTCCAAGAGGACAAGCTAGGCATGAATTTGGGGGCGGAGCCAAGAAATAGAGGAACAGTATGTGAATTTATTGAAGATTTTCTTTGATTTTTTTTTTTTAGAGATTTAGACTCAGGCCTCCCGAGACAGGATTTTCCCCGTCTCAGACATCGTAGAGTTTGACAGAGAACCTTTATGGGTTCTCCAAGAGGGACAACTGAAGAGTGTTTTAGTGTTCACTCATTATGTTCAAAGGAACTCTTTTATGTTGAGTTATGCGGCCCGCTGTGTTTCTTATTAAGCCGCATGTTGATACGGTTCAGACTGAATGAAGGAACACACTGAAGTGAAACGGTACGAGCTGCAAACAGCAAATGAAGTTGATGAACCTGACTCCGGTATTACTGTCCGTTTGTGTAAGGGTAAAAACACAACACTCATAGAAAAAAAAGGGTTCTTTAAGGGTTCAAAAAATTCATTCATCCAAAAATAGTCTTCTTTCTGATAAGGAAGAACTCTTTTAGGGTTCCATGTAGTACCATTTAGGGTTCTCCACTAAAAGTGTTTGCGTTAGAATTTAATGTGACAATCCATAAAATGTCGTAAACATCACTTTAACACATGGGCAGGACACTGATTGACTGACATTGCTTGGGGGCTTGAGGGGCAGAGTCTGTCAGAGAGCTGTCAGTCAGATGAGCTCATTAGACTATTAAGCCACACCCACTAGCACAGTGAGTTCAACTGCTGTTCAGGTCAGATTTACATCTTGTTTTTTTTTTTAAGATATTTTTTTGGGCTTTTTGCACCTTTATTGGATAGGACAGTGTAGAGACAGGAAATGAGCAGGAGAGAGAGAGAGACGGGAAGGGATCGGGAAATGACCTCGGGCCGGAATCGAACCCGGGTCGCCCGCATTCATGGTATGGCGCCTTAACCACCTGAGCCACGACGCCCCCTACATCTTGTTTTTTTAATCAGACTAAAAAAAAAATATCTAAGGCTCTCACTGTGAGCATCAGTCTGATCATCTCACATAAAAATATCATTAAACATCTAGCTGAGATTTAATCTGTGACTAACAATAATTCATAATTTTCTCTCAGCCATGACGTGAAAGAAGTGCAACATGTTTCTGGATCAACATTAATCCACACTGAACCGCGGCGTGTCGAAACAGGAACAGCTGCAGCATTCGGCGCTTGTTAATCAGCACCTGGACTCCTGCTCTGATGTTCTACACACCATGTTTAATCCTCCTTCATTTAGAGTTTCACAGGCATGCTGTCGCTCCATCTCATCAAATCACACGGGCTGCAAATTACGCTCGCCCTGAGCGCACCCCTCACACGCTCGCCCTGAGCGCACCCCTCACACACTCGCCCTGAACGCACCCCTCATACACCCGCCCTGAACGCACCCCTTACATGCTCACCCTGAATGCACCGCTTACACGCTCACCCTGAATGCACCCCCACATGCTCACCCTGAATGCACCCCTCATACACTTGCCCTGAACACACCCCTCACACGCTTGCCCTGAACGCACCCCTCATACACCCGCCCTGAACACACCCCTCACATGCTCGCCCTGAACGCACCCCTCATACACCTGCCCTGAACACACCCTTCACACGCTTGCCCTGAATGCACCCCTCACACGCTCGCCCTGAACGCACCCCACACACGCTCACCCTGAATGCACCCCTCATACACTCGCCCTGAACACACCCCTCACAGGCTCACCCTGAACACACCCCTCACACGCTCGCCCTGAACGCACCCCTCATAGACCTGCCCTGAACACACCCCTCACACGCTCGCCCTGAACGCACCCCTCATACACCTGCCCTGAACACACCCTTCACACGCTCGCCCTGAACACACCCCTCATACGCTCGCCCTGAACACACCCTTCACATGCTCACCCTGAACACACCCCTCACACGCTCGCCCTGAACGCACCCCTCATAGACCTGCCCTGAACACACCCCTCACATGCTCGCCTTGAACGCACCCCTCATACACCTGCCCTGAACACACCCCTCACACGCTCGCCCTGAACGCACCCCTCATACACCTGCCCTGAACACACCCTTCACATGCTCGCCCTGAACACACCCCTCATACACCTGCCCTGAACACACCCTTCACACGCTCGCCCTGAACGCACCCCTCATACGCTCGCCCTGAACGCACCCCTCATACACTCGCCCTGAACACACCCCTCACACGCTCACCCTGAACACACCCCTCACACGCTCGCCCTGAACGCACCCCTCATACACCCGCCCTGAACACACCCCTCACATGCTCGCCTGAACGCACCCCTCATACACCTACCCTGAACACACCCCTCACACGCTCGCCCTGAACGCACCCCTCATACGCTCGCCCTGAACGCACCCCCCACATGCTCGCCCTGAACACACCCCTCACACGCTCGCCCTGAATGCACCCCTCATACACCCGCCCTGAACACACCCCTCACACGCTCACCCTGAACGCACCCCTCATATGCTCGCCCTGAACACACCCCTCACACGCTCACCCTGAACACACCCCTCACACGCTCACCCTGAACACACCCCTCACACGCTCACCCTGAACGCACCCCCCACACGCTCACCCTGAACACACCCCTCACACGCTCACCCTGAACACACCCCTCACATGCTCGCCCTGAACGCACCCCTCATACACCTGCCCTGAACACACCCCTCACACGCTCACCCTGAACGCACCCCTCACACGCTCACCCTGAACGCACCCCTCATATGCTCGCCCTGAACGCACCCCTCACACGCTCACCCTGAACGCACCCCTCATATGCTCGCCCTGAACACACCCCTCACACGCTCACCCTGAACGCACCCCTCACACATTCACCCTCCTCATTTCCTCCATCAGCTGCTCAGCTTCCTGTCCGTGTCTCCACATACTCAACCAGCTACAGCTGAACTCTGAGCTGCTGTTTACTCCTGAGAGTGTTGTGTTCATGCCTTCATTTCCTTTCCAGAACTTTCTGAAACCTCAGTGTAGTATTTGAGGGTTTTGAAGGAGGAATCTTCTTCTTAGGTTCCTCCACATCACTGCTGCATTTCCTCCGGCAGATTGCAAATCCTGACACCTAAAAAGGCGTACTGAGTTGAAACCACCAACAGAATTAAATGTAATGTAAGGAGCTGAAGGGCATTGGTGGTTATGAGTTCAGGGTTCTGATGGCTTGGGGAAGAAGCTCCTGTTTAGCCTTAGGTCCTGGCCATGTGGTTGCAGAGACACTTTCCTGATTGCAGCCGCTGAAACAGTCTGGTGTGTAGGATCCTTGAAGATCTTTGTTGCTCTGGTCCTGTGCCACCTTGTGGAGATGTCCTTCAGGATGGGCAGTACTTACCTGGTGATCCATTCAGAAGACCTCACTACCCTCTGCAGGGCTTTGTGGTCCTCAGTGCTGCAGTTACTGTACCAAATGGTGAAGTTTCCAGTGACGATGCTGTCTGAGTGGCAGTATAAGAGGTTTTTTTGGATAGCTGAGGAGATGTAGAACTTCCTCTGCTGTCTGAGGTGCTAAAGACACTGTCTCACCTTCCATATTGCAGATGAAGTGTGTCAAGTCCAAGACCGTCCTCGCTGACGTGTACGCCGAGGTACCTGAAGCTGCTTGCTCTCTCCACTGGTGTTCCATTGATGGTTAGAGACGTGTGTGTTTGCTGCTGCTCCATTCTGCAGTCCACAGCCAGTTCCTTTGTCTTGTTGATGTTTAGGAGCAGGTTGGTGGTCTGACACCACTGTCTCCACTTCATCCATATAAACCTTCTCATCACTGCATCATGAACACAACCTTGGACAGGAAATACACACCTTCTTTCTTTTCGTTTTCTGCTCCGAGCTCAGAGCTGACACACTGCTGAAATTCCCACCTGGACTAAGAATTTATTCCTCCATTAGCGTGTGGCGAGAAGCTCTACGGTGACAGATAAATGTATGTGTCAGCATGGGGAATTAATTACAGGTTTAAAAATGAAACATCATGTTAACGTGGTGTAATGAAGCCACTGCCAAACCCTGATCGAGACATCACGCTTTTATTTTACAGGAAAAATGGAAGAAATAAAAGGTGTTTAAGGTGTAAAACACTGAGATAGAGTCACACACACACACACACACACGAGGGTGGAGAATAGTTTTACACATCGCTAGTGATATAGTAAACAGGCTGAAACACAAGCTAGCATTATAGCTGAAAGGAAGATGTAAAATAAACTAAATTATAAATGAATGCTGTTAGTGCCTGAGTTGTTTATTATTATTATTATTATTATTATTATTGTTATTATTATCACAGAGAGAGAGAGAGAGAGAGAGAGAGAGAGTGTGTGTGTGTGTGTGTGTGTGTGTGTGTGTGTTACTCTGAGTTAGCATGAGACTTCTGCTTTAAAAAAAACAAGGCTATTCATTGTTCAAACACACACACACACACACAGAGGTGAATAAAATGCTTTTATGCTAATTGTCATGTGCAGAAATATGACGCGTGAGTGCTTTTTGTTCTCTGCTGAGTCATTCGCTACGATGCCGGTCTCGGTGTTATCGTTATCTCGGCTCAGCATGCAGTCGTGATGAAGTGGATGATTTGCTCATCACTGATCCTTGCCAGAGAAAGATACGCCACACACTCACGATTCGCCGCATGTCTGTTCCCCCTCCCCCTCCGCCTCAGTGTGAGTGTGGAGAAGTTTAGCATTAGCATGAGTGGTGCTCAATGTTGTAGCTCTTTGGCTACACTCTTGTCATTACAGACATCATTACAAACAGAGCATCAACCTAACATGACCAGACGTCCTGGTTTGACCGGGACAGTCCCGATTTTGAGTTGCGTGTCCCCAGTCCCAACAAAGTTCCGTCAGGACGCTGAAATGTCCCGGTTTACACCAAACACTAACAAACTGTCCCGGTTATAGCGATCATATATAGCCAACGCGATGTCAATAAAGCTTCTAGCAATTCAGCATCAGTGTGTGTGTGCGCAGTCAACCATACAATGTATCTATTTGTACAATGTTGCAATATAGAGGCCGCGTTATAGCGGGTTTTTCACTAGCAGCTGTCAACTACAACGCGACAATGCCGAACGGATGAGTGCTGGGCGGAGATGTTTGCGCACTTCAAGAGTAGGGAGATTCTTTACAGCAATGTCAGCCAGCTTTGCCAGTTTGCCATGTGCCTACCTGGCACCAATGCTCCAGCTGAGCGAATATTTTCACTCATGAGCAACACCTGGACTGACGAGAGGAATCGCATGACCGCGCCTACTCTCGAAGCCTTGCTCATTACCTGGGCCAATTTCGACAATACTTGCTCGCAGTTTCCCAGCAGGCTCTCGGGCAATAAAGCGCTACTGGAGCAAATTCACTCATCATGTAAATATATGCAATAAAATGGCATCTTCTTTAGGGCGGGTGGGTTGGGCGGCTGTGTTTCTGAAACATTTTTTGTTGCCTTTCATCTGTTTCATCTGTCTTTAATCTGTATCACAGATTGTCTTGACTTGTTTCATGCTGTTGTCAACTCAGGGTTCACGTTTTCAAACTAGTTAATAGCCGACACTGGTTAAGATTAAACAGAGGCATTTTGGGTAAAGGTTCGGAGGTGACAACGATTAGGCTCATGCGCTTGTTCCTGTTACAATGCATAGCCTATTGTTTAAAAAAAAGTTTATTGCATAAAATGTTGATGTTAATATGCAAGCAATGCATTTTCTTGGCGTTTTCACAAAGGTGAAATAAATCAGTTGAAGTTTAGGCTGTTGGCCGATTCCCCATCATCACACCTGCTGTCTGATTTTCTTACTTTAACTGAACTGTGATAGAAGTACATGTAGATAACAAGAAAATACTTGATTATTCTCTGAAATGTTGATAAAAGTGAGCTTATACAAAATGATAAAAGCACCTGTCTGAGCCAGTTTGAGCCGGCGCATGTTTACATCAAAACGCGTGTGCGTGCACGAGTATCACGGTCACGCGCAAAGTGTCCCAGTTTTAGACTTGGGAAATCTGGCCACCCTACATCAACCTGCACATGAATGTGAATGTTTTTCATGTTCTAACATTAAATTCACACCAGTGAGGAACAAACTGACAGGAAATCGCTCGTCTTCTATGCAGCGGAGTGGGATTTCAGCATCATGTGACCTGAAATCTTATCAATTCAATGCAAATTAGTTACGGCGCAGTAAAGTGACAACGATTCAAATGGTTCCTCAGACCAATCCTACGGCTTGTGTGGTCCGATATTTCTTCCATTCCTCCGGGGGGGGTGTCTACGGGGGGGCAGGGGTGGGCAGTGCCCACCCTGAGATAATCCTTGCCCACCCTGATAAATTGGTTGCCCATCCTATAAAAAACGCCTGTGAATATCATCACAATATGCACGATTTTGCTCGGAGGTGGCATCTTGTGTTCTCCTTTAAATCCATTTTGCACTCTACTGCTTTCTCATTGGCCATTTCGAAAGGGAAGGGGAGGGGGGGTGCCCTGCCCACCCTATATATAAAAAAGCTGCATGCGTGCTCGCTCTATGCACATGCGGTAGTAGCAAAGTCAGTGTGTACGGCGGTACTGTAGATTCCGAGTTAATAGTTAACAGTAATACATTGCTTACTTTCCCTTCTGATAGTCATGCATAGGTTTCTCATTAAAAAGCAGACACCCTCACCCCCCGTGCCCAGCACTTCCTCCGATACTGAGGACGTTTCTCAGCCCAGCACCTCTGCCCTCAACCAAAGTTGCCTCAACACCGTGCTAAGCGCTGCATCTTTGTCGGTGGATGCTAACATCGTACAGTACATGTCTCTGTTCCCGTTGACGCTAGCACCTCTGCTACAACAGATATTACCAATAAAGATGCATTGCTCTGCACAAACGTTACAGGCATACAGTCTTCCATTCCACTTGATTTAAACACGGATAGCCCATCTCAGCCCATTCTAAAAATGTATCCAAAACGCCTTTTTGGCCAAACCTACCGGTCATTTAGTGCAGGCTGGTTTCAGTCACGGCCATGGTTGGAATATTCAGTCTTGCAAGATGCCAGCTTTTGCTTTGCCTGTCGCAAATTTAGTTTAAATTCGGACAACATATTCACCAAACGTGGGTACACTAATTGGAAAAAGGCTCTGGAAAAAGACGGTGGCTTTAACAAGCACGCTTCCAGCCTTGTGCACATTAGGGCGATGTCCGCCTGGCAGGAGTGTCAACGCCGTGGGGAGACAGGAGAAAGTATCGTTCACCTTCTCGATCAAACTCAGATTGAAAAGAACAGATACTATGTGAAAAGTGTAGGTGAAGTCATACAATTCCTCACAGTAAATGAACTGGCTTTTCGGGGGCACACTCACGGGGCTGAGAATGAGGAAGGGCTTTTAATCCGGCTGTTCGAGTATACACTCCTCAAAGATCAAAAACTGAAGGATATCGCAAAATGCATCCCCGAAAATGCTAAATACACGTCTAACACCATCCAAAACGAGATAATTGAAACTCTGGCAAAAATGGTTCTAAAAGAAATCAAAAGGAAATATGATGAGGCTGACACCCCTGGCATGAGCATCAAGTGTGATGGCACCAGGGACCGCTGTAACATTGAGAACCTGTCAATAATAATTCGATTTGTCCGGAATTCCATTCCAGGAACATTTAATTGGCTTAGTTGAATTGGACCAGCTTAATGCTGAATATATGTGCAATCAAATCCTTTCACATTTGTCTGATCTGGGTTACAGTGCAAATAATTTGGTCTCCCAATGCTATGATGGTGCTTCTGTTATGTCAGGAGTGAGGGGTGGTGTCCAGGCCTTGCTACAGAGCAAAGTTGGCAAAGACATCCCTTATGTCCACTGTTACAATCACCAACTACATCTGGCAGTGGTACATGCAATGCAGTCTGAGCCTCTAGCAAAGCAGTTCTTTGACTGGTCTGGTGCAATGAACACATTTTGTCACAGACATTATGTTGTACATAGATATGACACCCCCACACTGAAAAGACTCCTTGAAATCCGATGGACCAGTCATCATGATGTCACAAAATCAATTGTTGACAATGAGGATGCCATCAGGCAGCTTCTGTCTGAGGTAGCAGACGATAACACTGCTCCTTTTGACCTCTGTACAGAAGCGTGTGGTCTTCTGACCCAGCTGAACTGCCTGAACTTCTTTGACACTGGTAGATTTCTCCTTCGTGTGCTTGGTGCGCTGCAGCCAGCCAATTCAATTCTCCAGTCACAAACAGTAGATTTATGCACTGCAGGAGAGGTGGTGGCAGCCTCACTGAGTACACTGAAGGAGTTACGTTGCGACTCCTTCTGGGAGGAGCATTTCTCTCACTGTGGAAGCACTCCTAATCCACCTAAAAGGAGACGGACAGTTAACTCCCAGCTTGATGGTAGCATTATTTTGTCAAGTATAGACCCTTTTCAGTCACGTGACCTTCGTAAATGCGACTGCCATTTTGGACATGTAGTGGACTTCAGCTCGAATCGGTTTGAATGCGAGGAAGGCGACAAACATAAAAGAAAAAGGAGTGAGATGCAGAAAACTGTATTTACTAGTTTACTGTAATTATGATCTGGCAGCTACTTACACCGGATCCAGTGTAAATAGCTGCCGCGAGCTAGCTGCCGGAGCCGCCGGCTGCGAGCTAGCTGCCGGAGCCGCGAGCTAGCGCGCGCGCTTCGCTGCCAGAGCCGCGGGCTAGCGCGCGCGCTCTCCCTCCCTGGCCGGAGCCACGAGCTAGCTGCCGGAGCCGCGAGCTAGCGCGCGCGCTTCGCTGCCGGAGCCGCGGGCTAGCGCGCGCTTCCCGGCCGGAGCCGCGGGCTAGCGCGCGCGCTCTCCCTCCCCGGCCGGAGCCGTGAGCTAGCGCGCGCGCTCTCCCTCCCCGGCCGGCTGCGCGCTAGCGCGCGCGCGCTCCAGAACCTCGGACGTTGACTCCGGCAGCTATTTACACTGGATCCGGTGTAAATAGCTGCCAGATCATAATTACAGTAAACTAGAATGGAATGTTAACAGCAATGTAATGCCTTTTCTGGCTAATTTTATTCGTCTTACCTCCAACAAAGTGGTCACTGCACAAGCGTTGGTATGCCGCTATCCATCTTCTCCGTCGGTCAGCATCTACCGGGATCCGATAAAATGATAACCCTTGCCTTGTTTGTTGATGGTTACTACATCCAGGTGCACAACAATATAGTGGCATGATGGAAGTCTTGCTGAAAATAAACACTTTCTTTGCTGCCGTTCCTCAATGTTGGCTGTGGTAAACTACTGGTAGTACATGTCCAAAATGGCGGCCGCGTTTGTCGTGACGTCACGTGAAAAGGGTCCATAGGGCATGGTGACTCCAACAACCTAGCAAGTGCTCCTAATCAGGCATTTAAAAGGGCCATGTACAACATTCTTGAGAGAGCTATTGTGGAAATGGAGACAAGGTTCTGTCAAAAAAATGTTGACTTAATGAAGGCGACATCATTCCTCCTGCCCAAATCTGTGTCTTTTCTTGACCCCTCTCTCCTACAGCCACTTCAAGTGCTTGCAGGCCAGGAACTTAATGATGTGGGCTTACAAAATGAAATTGCTGTGGCAAAAACACTGTTAGTCAATAATCTAAGCACAGATGCTAACCTCTCTGAAGTGTGCAAATGCATCCAGCAGTACAAGGAGGCCTTCCCCATGCTGCATAAACTGTACCGTATGTCACCGCACTCATCATTGGTGTGTCATCAGCTGCATGTGAAAGCTCTTTTTCTACTCTGACTCGCATTCTCACACCTCTCCGAAGAACAATGCTGCATTCAAGGAAGACACATTTAGTCATTCTGGCACATGAAAAACAAATAACAAAGAATTTGGATATGAATGAATTTGTTTTAGAATTTTCCAAATCTAACCGCAGACTAATACTGTAGATATTCCAGGTTATACACTAGAAACTGATCACTTATCTAACTAGACTGAGAGCAATTTTCCACTATTCTTGTTCTCTAGTAGGTATAGTTCTTTAATACACCTATATTGCAGCCTATAAGTTCTGTTTGTATTCATAAAAAAGGGAAAAAATATTGATATAAAAATGTTCCATTGCTTCTATTAATCACACAAGTCCATGTAATGACAGGTCCTTTCCTTTTATCACTAGATGCAGATATGGTGCATAATGAAGCCCAACCTTTTTTTCATGTGTCTGTTTTTTTCATGTTTGACCCTCTGAATGTTTATGTGTGAGTATGGATCTCAACTTACACTACATTCCAAATTATTATGCAAATGACTTTTTTCACTGATTTTCCTGAAGAGTCAATAGAAATGACAATCGTCCTAATTTTCAAGTCATCAACCGTCAGTGTACAAATCAACTGTTTTTGAACGAACCTTCCAATGCTAGCTGTATTTTTTTAAATTAAAAAAAAACTAAAAATGGACTGTTCCAAATTATTACGCAAAATAGAGTTTCAAAAGATTTTTGTTCTTGTAAAGAACTAAAAATGGCCATTTGTGAAATTGGAAGCATTAGTAGGTGATAATTACTGGAATCAAAACCTAGTTCAATCAAAACATCTTATAGTTCAAATTGCATTACTGGATTTGTAGCAGATTCAGAGCCCAGTGGGGCTACCCAACTCCCTGGGGTCAAGCAGATGATGATGGTGAGGACGATGATGATAAAAAGTAGCAAATGTCACAAGAGCAATAAACAAAACCTCTTCCAAGCAGTGCAGATTTCCCACCATTATGTTATTTTATCCACTTTGCTTCAACCAATCACCAGCAACTATCATTTAGGAAATCTTTGTCCTATTAATTTGCTCATACCCATCTGAATGCGCTATTAATCATGGGAAACACGTCTGATCACGAAAATGGGGGACTTATACACACATACATACACATACACTACAATAAGAAATGTAATTTGTTGCCCCCCCAAATAAACCAAATGCCCACCCAAGCATGACATCCTGGCAACGCCTCTGCATTCCTCACTCGCAACTAACCCAGTTCCTACCTGTAATTAATTCACTCACTCTGGTGAGTGGATGTATCTAGTAGAGTTAGCCCACGAAAAAAAAAATTTTGTACACTTGACGTCTACAAGCCACTAACTACAAACGCTGTCACTTGCTAGCATGAACGTAGAGTAATATGTTATCATTTCTATAGTAACAGCTCATTCACAGGGACTTGTACAGCAGATGCTCCACTGATGTTGTACAACCCCGATTCCAAAAAAGTTGGGACAAAGTACAAATTGTAAATAAAAACGGAATGCAATGATGTGGAAGTTTCAAAATTCCATATTTTATTCAGAATAGAACATAGATGACATATCAAATGTTTAAACTGAGAAAATGTATCATTTAAAGAGAAAAATTAGGGGATTTTAAATTTCATGACAACAACACATCTCAAAAAAGTTGGGACAAGGCCATGTTTCCCACTGTGAGACATCCCCTTTTCTCTTTACAACAGTCTGTAAACGTCTGGGGACTGAGGAGACAAGTTGCTCAAGTTTAGGGATAGGAATGTTAACCCATTCTTGTCTAATGTAGGATTCTAGTTGGTCTTTTTTGTCGTATCTTCCGTTTTATGATGCGCCAAATGTTTTCTATGGGTGAAAGATCTGGACTGCAGGCTGGCCAGTTCAGTACCCGGACCCTTCTTCTACGCAGCCATGATGCTGTAATTGATGCAGTATGTGGTTTGGCATTGTCATGTTGGGAAATGCAAGGTCTTCCCTGAAAGAGACGTCGTCTGGATGGGAGCATATGTTGCTCTAGAACCTGGATATACCTTTCAGCATTGATGGTGTCTTTCCAGATGTGTAAGCTGCCCATGCCACACGCACTAATGCAACCCCATACCATCAGAGATGCAGGCTTCTGAACTGAGCGCTGATAACAACTCGGGTCGTCCTTCTCCTCTTTAGTCCGAATGACACGGCGTCCCTGATTTCCATAAAGAACTTCAAATTTTGATTCGTCTGACCACAGAACAGTTTTCCACTTTGCCACAGTCCATTTTAAATGAGCCTTGGCCCAGAGAAGACGTCTGCGCTTCTGGATCGTGTTTAGATACGGCTTCTTCTTTGAACTATAGAGTTTTAGCTGGCAACGGCGGATGGCACGGTGAATTGTGTTCACAGATAATGTTCTCTGGAAATATTCCTGAGCCCATTTTGTGATTTCCAATACAGAAGCATGCCTGTATGTGATGCAGTGCCGTCTAAGGGCCCGAAGATCACGGGCACCCGGTATGGTTTTCCGGCCTTGACCCTTACGCACAGAGATTCTTCCAGATTCTCTGAATCTTTTGATGATATTATGCACTGTAGATGATGATATGTTCAAACTCTTTGCAATTTTACACTGTCGAACTCCTTTCTGATATTGCTCCACTATTTGTCGGTGCAGAATTAGGGGGATTGGTGATCCTCTTCCCATCTTTACTTCTGAGAGCCGCTGCCACTCCAAGATGCTCTTTTTATACCCAGTCATGTTAATGACCTATTGCCAATTGACCTAATGAGTTGCAATTTGGTCCTCCAGCTGTTCCTTTTTTGTACCTTTAACTTTTCCAGCCTCTTATTGCCCCTGTCCCAACTTTTTTGAGATGTGTTGCTGTCATGAAATTTCAAATGAGCCAATATTTGGCATGAAATTTCAAAATGTCTCACTTTCGACATTTGATATGTTGTCTATGTTCTATTGTGAATACAATATCAGTTTTTGAGATTTGTAAATTATTGCATTCCGTTTTTATTTACAATTTGTACTTTGTCCCAACTTTTTTGGAATCGGGGTTGTAAAAAAAAAAGAGGATGTGTTGATGTGGTGGTGAAGGTGAAGTTTTCTTAAAGTAAGGAGAAGTGTGTTTGTGTAACATCTCTGGAAGGAGTCTCCACTGTCAGCACTGTGTATCAGTCTGAGGTGAAGCTCGAACTTTACGTTTTGCAACGTTCGCAGGACAGAAGAGTTTACGCTTCTTTACAGTTTATCAGTAACATGATGAGGTGTGATGTTTTGTCTTATGAACTTCATGAGAGAGAATAAAGAGACTCTGGTGATGGAACGACTGTTTATAGCTGCTATAACATAAGTAACAACAGGAACTAACTTGTATCACCAACATTAAACGTAACTATAAATAGATAAAAAAAAATATATAACATTCTTTAGTAAATAGTAAAATAATAAACTTCATGGTGTTTAATACGTCTTTGTTAATGTGCATGTTGTTCAAGGTGTTTTTTTTTTCTTTAAAGGTTTATATTGCTGCTTTTCACCTGAACTGAACAGAAGGTTTAGTCTGGACATAAGGGTCTGTTAGATGGCCAGCTGGTTCTCCATAGGAAGTGCTCTTCAGCTGTGTTTGGTTTTTATTAAAGGTGCTGTGTCACTCCAGCTCCAAAAACAGAGACAGCATCTCCGAAAACAAGAAGAACGTTTGCACGAGAAGAATTTAGAAACAGATGGCCATGAAGTGTACAGGAAGGCTGGGAGCAACAATATTGTGCTGGAGATCAAGCGTTGCTGGCTGAAATGGCTTGGACATGTGCTGAGAATGGAACAATAATGTATACCAAAAATAGCGCTGCATTGGACCCCGGCGGGTAAGCATAAACCGGGGCAGCCAAAAACAACCTAGCGTAGAACAGCCCGGGCTGAGCTCCAAGAGATGGGCCTGGCATGGGGTGAAGCTCAAAGGGTAGCAAAGACTGCACAGAATCGCACTGACGTGTCGCAGACTTATCTTCCACTCGGAAAGAAGAGGATAAGTAAGTAAGTAAGTGGCCCTGAGGCTTCTCTTTAAACCTTATTTTAAAAAAAAAACACAATGCTAAACTCATGGCTATAAGGGCCAATGCTAAGCTAATGAAACAGACCCTAAACTTGTTTTGGCAAATCGATTCCATTTGGGGTTTTGCGATATCAGCTTCCAGATTACAGATTTAGCTCTGAGATAAGATTATATTGTTAGCTCCTGTAATACCACAATGCACCACAGATTACCAGGTTAGCCTCTATGACAAATTTAGCTCCCATATTAGTAAATTACCTGATAGATTACAGATTAGACACCTAGATTGTTGCTCCCAGATTACTAAATTAGTTCTGAGAGTTCTGAGTGAATTACCGTATCTCACCAGATTTGACCGTATATTATCGAGTTTGTTCCTATGTTACAGGTTTGGACCACAGACTGTAGCTTGACCTCTGAGATTATTAAATTACCTCCAGTGCTAATAAAGCAGGAGCTGGAGTACAGAGTTCACCCACAGATTATTGAGTTAGCTCCCTGGATTACTCTGGGAGCACTGAGCGAGCGTTCAGGTTACATATCGTTTGTACATTTTTTTGTCCAGAAGCTTCAGAATCTTGCAGGTTGCAATCTGACTGCGTCTCCCGTGTGTGTGTGTGTGTGTGTGTGTGTGTGTGTGTGTGTGTGTGCAGGAATTTCTCTGTGTGGGTTTTCAGCAGGAAAAACTTTTTTTTAATATACAGTTTTATATGTATGTTATTTGTAGCCCTCCCACTCAACTCTAATGTGTTACAGAATTGTCATGGCCTACCCCTTTACACCTGATAACCCCTTAAGCATGGGAGGGGAATTGGAGGGAGTCTACTAAAATATTAAATTTGGGATGTATCTACTTTAACTAGAGCATATGACTCTGACTAGGGTGCCGAGAGGCCTAGTTAGCTGATTTTATAGCTATACTGTCACTGTGAGCTTACAACCTCCCATGCATACAGTACCTTTCAACACACCATAGCCCAACCCGAACCACATTTATCAGACATAAATAAACACTGCAATTGCAGACATACATTGCAACAACATGAAATGTTTATTAACACACAAACAGGCAATCACCCCTTTAAAATGCCCTGGTGACCCTTGAAATCAGTAAAATAAAATACCCAGGGTTTTGTAAAACTCAGTTATGGGACCATGTCGTTGGCGTGCATGTTGGAGCTCATTTGAATCCTCATGAAAAGTATTTTCTTAGTATTCACTGATCCTTGGAAATTCAGAAATAGTTAGCAACAGTTTTCCTCAAACCCTCTGTTCAGTGAAGACAGGTGAGATGAGATGAAGAAACCAGCCCTGAAGACAGGTCCATGTGCAACAGTAGGTTCCCTAGCGGCAGCGCAAAGTCCCAAAAACCCTCTACAGCAGCAGCAGCGGCCTCCGCGGCAGCGGGATGACAGGCAGGCGTGTAGGCTTTGAGGCACATCAGAAAACCTGGTGCAAAATGTCTCCCACACACACACAGTCTCCTCCTTCTCCCAGCTAGCGAAAACAAGGCTAACTAGCACTAATACACAACAGAAAATGGCATCGCTGAAGTTTAGTATAATTTCCGGCTGAAACAGCTTCAAACACGGCTCACTCTTACAGTGCCTTGCAAAAGTATTCATACCCCTTGAACTTTTTCACATTTTTCCACCTTACAACCACGAACTTAAAAGTTTTTTATTGAGATTTTATGTGATAGACCAACACAGAGTAGCACATAATTGTGAAGTGAAACGAAAATGATAAATGGTCTTCAAAATTTTAAACAAATAAAAATCTGAAAAATGTGGTGTGCATTAGTATTCAGCCCCCTGTACTCTGATACCTCTAAATACAATCCAGTGCAATCAATTGCCTTCAGAAGTCGTCTAATTAGTTATAGAGTCCTACTGTGTGTAATTTAGTCTCAGCATAAATAGACTTGTTCTGTGAAGGCCTCAGTGGTTTGTTAGAGAACACTGAAGAACAAACAGCATCATGAAGACCAAAGAACTCACCAGACAGGTCAGGGATAAAGTTCTGGAGAAGTTTAAAGCAGGGTTAGGTTATAAAAAAATATCCCAAGCTCTGAATATCTCAAGAAGCACTGTTCAATCCATCATTCAAAAATGGAAAAAGTATGGCACAACTGCAAACCTACCAAGACATGGCCGTCCACCTAAACTGACAGAGCGAGCAAGGAGAGCACTGGTCAGAGAAGCAGCCAAGAGGCCCATGATCACTCTGGAGGAGCTGCAGAAATCCACAGCTCAGGTGGGAGAATCTGTGCACAGGACAACTATAAGTCGTACACTCCACAAATCTGGCCTTTTTGGAAGAGTGGCAAGAAGAAAGCCATTGTTGAAAGACAGGCATAAGAAGCCATGTAGGGGGCACAGCAAACATGTGGAAGAAGGTGCTTTGGTCAGATGAGACCAAAGTTGAACTTTTTGGCCTAAATGCAAAGCGCTATGTGTGGCGGAAAACGAACACTGCTCATTACCCTGCACACACCATCCCCACTGTGAAACATGGTGGTGGCAGCATCATGCTATGGGGATGCTTTTCTTCAGCAGGGACAGAGAAGCTGGTCAGAGTTGATGGGAAGATGGATGGAGCTAAATACAGGGCAATCCTGGAAGAAAACCTGTTGGAGGCTGCAAAGACTTGAGACTGGGAAGGAGATTCACCTTCCAGCAAGACAATGACCCTAAACATACAGCCAGAGCTACAATGGAATGGTTTAGATCAAAGAATATTCATGTGTTAGAATGGCCCAGTCAAAGTCCAGACCGAAATCCCATTGAGCATCTGTGGCAAGACTTGAAAATTGCTGTTCACAGACGCTCTCCATCCAATCTGGCTGAGCTTGAGCTATTTTGCAAAGAAGAATGGGCAAAAATTTCAGTGTCTAGATGTGCAAAGCTGGTAGAGACATACCACAAAAGACTTGCAGCTGTAATTGCAGCAAAAGGTGGCTCTACAAAGTATTGATGCAGGGGGGCTGAATACTAATGCACACCACATTTTTCAGATTTTTATTTGTTTAAAATTTTGAAGACCATTTATCATTTTCGTTTCACTTCACAATTATGTGCTACTCTGTGTTGGTCTATCACATAAAATCTCAATAAAAAACTTTTAAGTTCGTGGTTGTAAGGTGGAAAAATGTGAAAAAGTTCAAGGGGTATGAATACTTTTCCAAGGCACTGTATATTTTGTACCAGGTAACACATATAAAACCTCCGTTTTTTAGTTTCAATAACAACAGCAACTTTAAACAGTTTCAAACGGCTTACAACTAGCTCTTTACATTGTGTCACTATTCTTTTCCCTCGTTTTTTCTCCCGTTAATCGCCTGAGCCTTGTCTCTTTCCTTTTTAGTCCCACCCCCTCTCCGAATCCGGTAGGTAGTTGACGCTCATCTCTGACTGGCATTAATTGGCTAATAACAGATTGACACCTGATTACCTAAATAAACAGAGGAAATGACATGAGACATTCAAAGACCATCAAGACATGGGACGTTTCAGCCCCCTCCCAAATAAAGCACCAAACACAGACCTCTCCACATCAGTGCAAACCCGCCGCACAACAGCAGCAATTCAACAAACAACATTTCAAGATACACCGCACATTTGCCAACCAAACACATGTCCAAAGAAATAAAACATCATCATTTGCAGCAGGGCACTACATATTTAAAAGATTATTTGAAGCAGTTAGCAGTGAGGTTAAAAGAAAATCTCACTGTAATCTCGTTGGTTCTCGGCCATATTTACTGACAAATCCCAGACTCTTTGGCAATGCTTGGGCTCTGGCTTGATAGACAAATCCTCAGATTAGCAGATTGAGTTTGTCCTAAATTTACCATGTTAGCCTCCAGTTTACTAAATAAAATCCCAGATTACCAAAATGACCCTCAGATTAGCAAATTATATTTCAGATTAGGTTATTCACCACAATATTACATCTTATTCTAAATTTTTGTCCTAGTAAACTTGTCACAAGATTATCAAAGCAACGTCCAGATTAGCAAATTAGCTCCCTAGATTAAAAACTAGCCAAAAGATTAGCAAAGAAACTTCCAGATTGGCAAATTAGCTTCCTAGATTAAAAACTAGCCACAAGATTGGCAAAGCAATTTCCAGATTCGTAAATTAGCTCCCTAGATTAAAAACTAGCCACCGAAGGTTGCCCCTATATTCCAGAGTAGATGCGGAAATGTTTCAGCACTAAACCGTTGCTTGTGTCTCCTGCAAGTGATATATCTTCATTTTTCATTCTGATTTGATTAGACAACATGTCACAGATTTTATAAAAGTCTCGTGTGTGGTTCTATTGGATTGGATTGTTGACTGATGAAGGAAAACACTGAAAAGTTTATAAAATTCTCCCACATTACCCCGATATCTGTGCTCTGATGTTCCATGTAGAACCCGAATTTGAAATTAAATTATTCTTTATTGTACTGAGACAGAACGCGTGACTTCTTTATTTATTTCCAGTCTGAGCTTCACATCTGCTGCTGGCAGCTTATCTTCCGTATCCAATCAGCGCTGATGAAATTCCCGCTGAGCTCGCAGCGTTTCCTGGCACCACACGTGCCAGAGCTCTTCACCGAGTGTGTGTGTGAAGAGGGTGATGTCATGGCTGGCCGTGTTTACCGGTGTCCTGAGGGGAGTGTGTGCGTCCTCGCTGCGCACAAATGTCGCAGAATTACGCGCTAATCTGGCGTGACGACAGGAACAGTGACGATTTTAAAGCAACGTGCAGGGCAAGACAGGTTTATTTACATCTCTGTCATGTGACATTTAATGCAGTTTGATCAGCTGAAAGATAAAAGCAACAACAATGCTGCTAAAATTAATCTATGATACAGGAGCCATTAATTTACTGCATTAAAGTAAGAAAAAAATGATGCACTGTTTGAGTAAAATCCTGACTTACTGGTGACAGCACGTCCCAGAATGTTTTATTCCTCTCATATCACAGTGATTTGCCAACAATTTTAATGTAGAATTAATTAATGAACCACATGTCTTACTTTTAATCGGTTTGTAGTTACATTTAATGTCGTGGAAAATCCGTAAATCTAGTTTGTTCCTGTTGTTACTTACATTATAGCAGCTATAAACAGTCTTTCCCTCACCAGCCTCTTTATTCTCTCTTCAAGTTAATAAGACAAAAAACCCACAGCTGGTCGTGTTACTGAGAAAAAACAAAGAAGTGTAAACTCCTCTGTCCTGAAGATGTTTGAAAAATTTACTTACAAGTTCCTCTGAACAAGCTGTTACTATAGAAACAATAACGTATTAGAATGAGGTCTCACGAGGTTGATGGAGTTGCTTGATGGCCATGGCCTGGAACTATCCCAAAACTCATACAACTTAAAACACATCAGAACAGCGCTGGAGCTGCGTTTTAAAGACTTTAAAACTATTTTCAGTAGAACTGATGTAAAACCCGGGTCACCTTGAGCAAAATGAGAAGTCGCTCAGTGTCATGTGACTAGCACAGCACAATAAATCTGTAAAGCCTCTTCAGATTCCAGTCACACCTCCAGCTGAACGTCTCCAACGATTTACAATAACAGTGAAAATTTTGATTGATCTGTTTACAGCCTTGTGTTGTCTCTTGATAATAAAAATATTCTGACTGTATTGATTTTCTTCCTTCCTGCCAGCTTGTTACCATCTCGCCATTCTCCGTCCTGACCTCAGCATGGAATTCTGAAAGCAGAAAAGGGAATTAATATCCTAAATTGAATAATATATACTCTTTTTTTTAAAAAGCTACTAAAAATTTAAAATGAATAATAACCTCTCTGGCCACTTTAATAGGAACGTGTTCTTGGTTCTAAGATCCCTGTTCTTGGCTGCAGGAGTGGAACCCAGTGTGTTCTTCTGTCTGCTGTTGCATGCTGAGATGCTTTTCTGCTCACCACAGTTGTAAAGAGTGATTATATGAGTTACTATATCCTTCCTTCCTGGCATCTTGCACCAATCTGTCCATTTCCCTCTGACCCTCTCTTATCAACAAGGTTTGTTTCCACCCACAGAACTGTCACTCACTTACTCAGTGTTTTTTGTTTTCTGCACCATTCTGTGTAAACTCTAGAGACTGTTGTGTGTGAAAACCCCAGGAAGGAGATCAGCAGTTTCTGAAATACTCAAACCAGTCCATCTGGATCAAGCCAACACCCATACCACAGTGACAGAAAGAAAGTCACACTTCACTGTGAGATCACAATTTTTCCCGTTCTGATGTTTGAACATCGTGAACATTAACTGAAGCTCTTGATTTGTATCTGTGGATTTGATGCATCGTGCTGCTGGCGAGGGATCGGCTGATTACAGAACTGCAGGAAACAGCTGCCTGTGGATGGAGGGGTGTTCCTAATAAAGTGTGCAGTGAGTATATATTATCGAATAAACAATCATAATATTATAATAATATAAAGTAAAACACTATTGAAGAAATAATATTTTGTCAGAGCTTCTTTTATATACATTTATCCAACGCCTTCAGTCTCTTTTTTCATGGTGTTTTAATTTCCTTCCAGCTAAAAGACATCATTTTAAAACATAATTTCCCATCATTGTAATTCCACAAGATCAATACAATTAATAATGCGTTGATAATAGGCACTAATCCCGAGCTCTAAAACAGCTTAAAGCCTCGATGACCATTAGAGCTGGTTAAAGTGATGACACAATTAAACAAGGTCTGGAGTTATGGAGGAAATAAGAACCAAATCAGATGGAGGAGCTGAGAAAGAGTCGAGGCATGACCTGGGTCGTGATTCGGTGAGAAGGTAGTCATGATAATTTTTGATGCTAAATTGGCTACTAAACCAAGATGATGGTGCTCTCATTTGTTCCTCTTTATGGAGAATGTAGTTCATGTTTTCAGCACTGAGATTCACTCCTCTCTCATTCAGTGAAAATGTTTGGAATTCAGTATTTGAGTCAGTACTAGCTTTCAGCCATCAGTCAGTGAAACACTGCTCGAATGAATCAGTGTTTGACTCAGTGAACCTTTTCAGTCAGACTGAGATTCAATCCTCTTCAGTTGAACGAATCAGGAATTGAATCAGTGAACCTTTCAGTCATGGCAGGGATTCAGTGAATCAGTACTGTATTTGAGTCAGTGATTCATTTTATTCATTTTGATCTGAATTTTGTACTCATTCAGTGAATCAGTGATTGAGTCAATGAAACAGACACATAAAACACATTATAAAACAGCAACAATTATTTAATAATCATTTTAAGTGATGATCAAACTGTGCAATAAATCTGTGAATGAATCTGAATCAATTTGTTTGACTCAACTCAAATGACTCGAGCTCCTGAAAAGACAGACTGAAGACATTTCTGGGTCCAGAGAAGCAAACTCAACTCTGCTTTTTTCTCCAAAGTAAGTTTCCTTTTCTCCTCTGACCCCAACACCAAAGTGAGCGTGTACTGAAACGCTCTTACAGCTTATTAGCGTAATTATTCTGTCACTTTAGTGAGCGTCTCCTGCAGCGAGGTTAATGCAGAACGTGTTTTTCTGTGACCTTGGAGGACGAACAAAGCCAAAAAGAAAACATTCGAACACAAAATGCACCTTTTCTGCATCTCGTTTCAAAGGGAAGGCTTATCTACTGAAAAACATTCCTTCATCTCTAAAGAACTTTTCATACAAGGTGAAGTCTTTTACCTTCTCACAGCCATTAGTGCTATTTTTAGTTCTAATTGCTTCCTCCTTTTTAATTATGTTGTGATAATGAGTTTGTGCTCTGAAATAAACACTGAAGGACGATTCAAAGTCAAACTGCGGAACATTTTTTACTCAGACTTTGCGAGTCATACCTGAGCAACACACACATGCTAATTACGAGCTAAACTTCATTTCTGTGTCTGAAGGCTTTCCTTATTTCTCTGTAAGAAATGCTAAACTGCTAACAGTCAAAGAAAATGAATTAGCAGCTTTCAATCATGAGGCTATTTCTTGCCGCAGCACCATTTGCGTGCTTTTTTTTTTGAGTTCTGATTTCATTTACTGATGTGGAAGAATACGTTAACAAGATATAATTTCAACTAGCATTAACTAGCATTAGTAAATAAGCTAATTCCTGAGTTAACAGTGGCAGGTTTCGATCATGGTGTGTTTAATCATGTTTGTTTTTTGAAAATGTTAATTTTAGCATCAAATCTAAAGCAGCAGAACACACTCGGAGAGAGATTTCAGAGAAATGTGTGTGACGTGCTCAGGGCCGTAGCCAGCATTTTAAAATCACAGAGGTCTGTGATGCGCGCAAAGTGTGAGCCGAAAAATGTTCGTCATATTTAAATGAGAGGGGTGGATTACACGTCACACAAGAGATCTATTCCTGAAATTATTTTTAATGGTGTTTGAACTGAATATCATCAGTTTTGAAAAAAAATCATGTATGTGGCAAGAGTAAGAATAATTTAAGGTCGTTTAATGGTTTGATCTGGCCCAAGCAATGAGGACAAAACTGTGCTGCTTCGGAAATGTAAATTTAACAGCTTGATGAAAGCGTGCTGATGGTTACCATGGAAACCCCGTGTCTCCTGCACTGCGTTCCTCCCCCGAGTCGCGTGCTCATTCGCTTCTGTGTTCTTGGTCTCAGAGCCGCGCGCACCAAACACACACAGAAGACAGAATCAGCGTTTAACATCATTAGCAATGCACTTTTTACGGAGACATTTTAATGTTATCCTTTATTTTTCTATCCAGTTGAATATTTAGCATACAAATGTATTTTCAGCTCTTAAAAACGACCGAGGTCCGGACCGCGGGGGCCTCAGAGCTGACTGCAGCCATGGACGTGCTTCGTATAAAACTCTGCATGATGCTAAATCCCAATTAGCTCACAACATCTCATTATCTCTCTTTAGCCGCTTTATCCTGTTCTACAGAGTCGCAGGCGAGCTGGATCCTATCCCAGCTGACTACGGGCGAAAGGCGGGGTACACCCTGGACAAGTCGCCAGGTCATCACAGGACTGACACATAGACACAGACAACCATTCACACTCACATTCACACCTACGCTCAATTTAGAGTCACCAGTTAACCTAACCTGCATGTCTTTGGACTGTGGGGGAAACCGGAGCACCCGGAGGAAACCCACGCGGACACGGGGAGAACATGCAAACTCCACACAGAAAGGCCCTCGCCGGCCACGGGGCTCGAACCCAGGACCTTCTTGCTGTGAGGCGACAGCGCTAACCACTACACCACCGTGCCGCCCAGCTCACAACATAATTATCTTCAAACATGCTGTAATAATGTTTGTCCTAAAAACTAAACATCGAAATGCGATTTGAAACTGATCCCATTAAACTCCACAAAAACTCAGGCATTTGACCTGATTTACGTTAATCACTGCTACAATGCTAATCAGACACACACACACACACAGCTGACTGGAAGTGATGGGTTTCGATTAAACGTTGCATGCTTTGCTTAAAGCCTGAGAGAGAGAGAGAGAGAGAGAGAGAGAGAGAGATTATTTTCACATCACACCTTCCTTTGAGATGATGCTAACAGTTTTTCCTTTCATGTGTTCCCTCAGAAATGTGATTTAAAATGCATTTTGAGCTAAAATTTACAATTTTTCATGAGGTCATAGACGGGTTGCGTGTAGAAAAATGCTCTGCACTGATCGCACTGCTAAAGTGACAGTGATTACGCTAATAAGCCGTAACAGAGTAGCAAGTCGATCCTGAGACCGAGATGCTGAACCTCTTCTGCTCATCGGACCTGCCTGACCCATCCTGATGTCCTACGTCTGGCTGGAGTCTCGCCACATCGCTCCTGTGGAGGACGGCCCCATATGGACAGTTGAAAGTCACACTTGGAAGACGCTCTGGACTCTTACAGTAATGCTTTTATGGCTGAGGACTACAAGCACTATGGTAACTTTAGGACTGCAGTTGTCATGAACAGTTTTACACTCAAGTTTCCATCAATGAACAGTTTATAACTTCAACAAAACAGACTTCCTGTTCAACTATAATGAATTTCCTGGTTTCACAGTTATACTTTGTGACTCTATAGGACACAGTTATAGAAGTGAGTTATTTATAATCACGCTACCCAGATAGCAATTTGATCTGAGCCGGATCAGCACCGGATGTACCCCAAAGTCCGGTTTGAATACAGCAAACGGATCTGTCCAACATAACTTTTGCTCTCCGCTCCGTATCCAGCACAGATACGATTTTTGGATCTGGAACGGATGTGGGCCAGGTCCGGCACGGATCACTAAAAACCTCTCTCTGCACTGCCCAAATCAGGTACGGATGTGAGTTGGATCAGCGCCGGATGTAGTCCAGACATGTACAACAACCGTCTGAGGTGAACCCCAACCCCCAAGTTTGCTTCATTAGCATTAATAAGACAAATGTTAAGAAAAATCTTCAATCACAAAATGCTTTTATTGGCATGTGAACATGTGACTTTGTAGATCAGCTATTTTCACAGTGGTAATTGGTATCAGCTCACAAAATTTCTGGCACAGTGCAATAATGAACAGTGCAAAAAAAAGTTAAACAACGTCAACAATGTTCAAAGTGCTGAACTGCATCGTATATGGTACATCACCATATACCAGGGCTTTGAACCAGAATTTTTTTCCTATTGGTTCGTTCCGAACAGAAACGGAATTTTAACGTTTCCGGTTTTGGGTTCCACCATTAAATAGACGTTCCCGAACCGGTTAGAACAAAAAAATTTCGTTCCCGGAACGGTTAATTACGTTCCCTGTCAGCTGTTTAACAAATGGCTATAAAATTATGTCTCTGTCTCATCCAGCTTAAGCCAAATGTAGGCTAATTCTATTACAACCTTCATTAAATAAGACAAGAAATAATTCAAAACAATTATTATTTCAAATGTTGGCGATTTGGATTCTCAGTATGTCTTCCCATCTACACAAACAGAAAAAGTGCCAAAAATGAAAGAGAATTCGTTTAGTGTGTTACCAAAGGCTAGTCAGGCCCTATAGAGGGCTACCACATGACGTCACCGCGCCGCGAGATTTTGTTAGGCGCCATATTGGAAGACCAAGTACACATCTATGCAAGTACATACATACATAAAACAAACTACACCTGAAATGTAGCCAGGGCCGGTTCTGCCCTAATCTGGACCCGGGTGCAACATCACGCAACCCCCCAAAAAAAACAGTCTAAATCAGGACAACCATCACATAACTATAACTATAAACATTTTATATCAACTATTTTAACTAAATGGGCTATAATAAATAAGCCTGCAGGCAGCCACGGTGGGCTGCCTCAGAAAAGTAACCATTTGTCCTACCTTAAAACTCGTTTTGCATTTTCTGCCTCCTTTTTTGTATTTTCGACCCTCCGTTTATTTTCTTTCCTTTTCTGAAAACCCGATTTGTGTCCAGACATTTTGTTCTGCTACCAACGAACTAACTCGTCAGGTCTCGTCTCTCGAGCCCGCGATGATTCCCGTGGGAAGAGCAACAATTGATACATTTTTACAAACAGCCAATAGGGAGGTTGCAACATTCAGGCTCTTCTTTGCTCAGACACTCAGTAATGGAGACGTGATAGTAGTCCACCCTCCCGCTCTCTCCATTCAGTCAGCGACCGTCACACAGGAAGTGAACCCCAGCGGGTCATAGAAACTTGCGCAGGAGAAGAATGGCTTTTATTTGTAGGCTACAGAAACTTTGAGGAACGAAATAAAAACCGGTATTAACCGGTTACCATTATTTTTAATAAGCGTTTCTGTTCCGGAACATAAAAAATAATAAAGTTTCTGGTTTCGTTTCTGTTCCATGTGAAATAGAAAAAGATCCCGGTTTTCATTTTCGTTCCTTGAACCGGTTCAAAGCCCTGCCATATACGTAAAACATGGATTAAGTGCTGAACTGCATTATAAACACCATACAAGTAAAACATGGATATAAAACAGATGGCTTTCACACCAAAATGTACTCAAGTTCACGGTCCAGGCTTGTAAAGTGAACCTTATGCATGCTGTCGCTGAGGTAAGAGAGGTTGCTTTCACACCAAAATGTCCTGAAGTTCACACAGGCCCAGCATGTCAAGTGAACCATGGCTTTAAAAATTGGGTTAAAAAAAGAAGAAAGAAAGAAAATGTCAGTGTATGGTATTGGTACAAAGTCTTCACACATGTGATTTAATCAGCAATCACACCACTACAAACGAACCAAACCAATGGAGGAAACTGACCAAACTTCCCGGTGTGACTGCGCCCTCAGAGAGCGCCCCTCCCTACAGTCACACCTCATCATTAGCCTCGTGCTCAGCCCCTTGTACCTGAAGATGAAAAACATTTATCAGTTCTCAAAATGGCATGATTCAAACACAATTACACACAAAATAACTTATCCCAAACAACCTTAGCTTCTCGTCTCATTATCTCTAGCCGCTTTATCCTGTTCTACAGGGTCGCAGGCGAGCTGGATCCTATCCCAGCTGACTACGGGCGAAAGGCGGGGTTCACCCTGGACAAGTCGCCAGGTCATCACAGGGCTGACACATAGACACAGACAACCATTCACACTCACATTCACACCTACGCTCAATTTAGAGTCACCAGTTAACCTAACCTGCATGTCTTTGGACTGTGGGGAAAACCGGAGCACCCGGAGGAAACCCACGCGGACACGGGGAGAACATGCAAACTCCGCACAGAAAGGCCTTCGCCGGCCACGGGGCTCGAACCCAGGACCTTCTTGCTGTGAGGCGACAGCGCTAACCACTACACCACCGTGCCGCCCCAAATCAAATCAAATCAAGTTTATTTGTATAGCGCTTTTAACAATAAACACTGTCGCAAAGCAGCTTTACAGAATTTGAACGACTTAAAACATGAGCTAATTTTATCCCTAATCTATCCCCAATGAGCAAGCCTGTGGCGACGGTGGCAAGGAAAAACTCCCTCAGACGACATGAGGAAGAAACCTCGAGAGGAACCAGACTCAAAAGGGAACCCATCCTCATTTGGGCAACAACAGACAGCCTGACTATAATATTAACAGTTTTAACAGGTATAACCCTCAACTGTCCTCATAGGGCCGTCCTTCACAGGAGCGGTGCGATAAAACTCCAACCAGACACAGGGCACCAGGATGGATCAAGCAGGTCTGAGGGGCAGAAGAGGTCAGCATCTCAATCCCAGGATCAACATGTTATTCAGAGGGACAGATTTGGGGGGGGGGGGGGGGGGGGGGGGGGGAGAGAAAGAAAACACATGTTGTTAGGTATGCCCTAAAAATGACAAGTATTAAGTCTGTGTGGTAGGCTCGCAGAGACGAGAGTCTTTACATCAGGCATAACACACAATGGCATGTTAATATGGTAAAATATATCATGACCTGCTCTGGCTGGATGCTTGATTGGGTGATGGGAGCACACTCCTCAGCAATGATGAGATGCAGATGGGACCCTTAGGGCTGGCCAAGACAATTCAGTTACATTTCACCGGGTCTGGGACATGCGACAGAATGTCTGATGGCCGATTCCCTGCAGGCTACGATAGCCAGTCGAGGTCCCCACCCTCTCCACCAAAAGATTTCCTGTTGACTCCATGTAACTCAGAGGGACAGATTTGGGGTGGGGGGGAGGGAAAGAAAACACAGGTTGTTAGGTATGCCCAATGTCACCTGAATAAGTAGGAGCAGTATACATATTGCACTGAGTACAAGCAGGGACTCCGGCAACTAACTATGACAGCATAACTAAAAGGAGAGAGCCAGAAGGTAACACAGGCATGAGGGGCCCCGGGACATAAAGCATTAGCCACTACACCGTCAACAAACTCGAGTGAGCAAGCGAGTGGGGACTGACAGCATCCATACATCCCAGTTTACCAAAACACTCTGTCTGAGGACCCTCCAGATCTACACCTTTACCTCATAAACACCATTAACACAAGGCTTGACTAAACAGATGTGTTTTCAGCCTAGACTTAAACACTGAGACTGTGTCTGATTCCCGAACATTACTTGGAAGGCTGTTCCATAACAGTGGGGCTTTGTAAGAAAACGGTCTGCCCCCTGATGTAGCCTTCACTATACGAGGTACCAGCAGATAGCCTGCACCTTTTGATCTAAGTAGGCGTGGCGGGTCATAGAGGAGCAGAAGTTCGCTCAGGTACTGTGGTGCGAGACCATTCAGTGCTTTAAAGGTCAATAGTAGTATTTTATAATCAATACGAAATTTGATTGGGAGCCAATGCAGTGTGGATAAGACAGGGGTGATGTGGTCATATTTTCTAGTTCTAGTAAGGACTCTTGCTGCTGCATTTTGAACTAACTGGAGCTTGTTTATGCACTTATTGGAACATCCAGACAGTAAGGCATTACAATAATCCAACCTGGAGGGAACGAAAGCATGGACTAGTTTTTCCGCGTCATGTAGTGACATTAAATTTCTTATCTTTGCAATATTTCTGAGATGAAAGAAAGCTATCTGGGTAATGTTATCAATGTGAGTTTCGAATGAAAGACTGGGGTCAATAATCACTCCGAGGTCTTTTACTGCTGCACGTGAAGAAACAGAAAGGCCATCCAGAGTCACTGTGGAATCAGAAAACTTACTTCTAGCTGCATGTGGTCCGAGTACAAGTACTTCAGTCTTGTCAGAGTTAAGCAGAAGGAAATTAATAAGCATCCAGTGTCTAATGTCCTTCACACATTCCTCAATTCTATTAAGCTGGTGTCTCTCATCAGGTTTTGCAGAGACATACAATTGTGTGTCATCAGCATAACAGTGGAAACTAATACAATGTTTACGAATAATATCGCCCAGAGGGAACATATATAGAGAAAAAAGCAGTGGACCCAAGACAGAACCTTGTGGAACACCAAACTTTACCTCAGTAAGTCTAGAAATATTACCATTTATATCAACATACTGATAACGATCAGTTAGATAAGACCTGAGCCAGGAGAGGGCCGTTCCCTTAACTCCCACAACATTTTCTAGTCTATCCAGAAGAATGGAATGATCAATGGTATCAATTGCTGCACTAAGGTCAAGCAGCACAAGTAGCGAGACACAGCCCTGCATGTCTTTGGACTGTGGGGGAAACCGGAGCACCCGGAGGAAACCCACGCGGACACGGGGAGAACATGCAAACTCCACACAGAAAGGCCCTCGCCGGCCACGGGGCTCGAACCTGGACCTTCTTGCTGTGAGGCGACAGCACTAACCACTACACCACCGTGCCGCCTCAACCTTAGCTTCGTTCCGTAAAATACTATGGTTATTCATCCAAAAGAATCATCTCATCTCATCTCATTATCTCTAGCCGCTTTATCCTTCTACAGGGTCGCAGGCGAGCTGGATCCTATCCCAGCTGACTACGGGTGAAAGGCGGGGTTCACCCTGGACAAGTCGCCAGGTCATCACAGGGCTGACACATAGACACAGACAACCATTCACACTCACATCTACGGTCAATTTAGAGTCACCAGTTAACCTAACCTGCATGTCTTTGGACTGTGGGGGAAACCGGAGCACCCGGAGGAAACCCACGCGGACACGGGGAGAACATGCAAACTCCACACAGAAAGGCCCTCGCCGGCCACGGGGCTCGAACCCGGACCTTCTTGCTATCATAAAACATTTTAATGTCAAAAAGGCACTTACCGAAAAAGTCTGCCAAGTGCTGCATACAGCGAGTGGACTGGACTGAAGTGGTGTCTGTTGAAACTGTTGAGCGCGCCTGCGCAGTCCCGCCCCGCGGGTGTATAAACCTATCACTGCATGTATCATTCTGCTCACATCCGACGCTGACCCGGGGAAAGGGTTGTCCTGTCAGACAGAGCCAGAGACTTGATCTGTTATCACCCAGATGAGGATGGGTTCCCTTTAGAGTCTGGTTCCTCTTGAGGTTTCTTCCTCATCTCATCTGAGGGAGTTTTTCCTCAACACTGTCACCTCAGGCTTCATCAGCGGGGATAGATTAGGGATAAAATTAGCTCATGTGCTTTGAGACAGTGTCTGTTGTTAAAAGCGCAATACAAATAAATTTGACTTGATTTGATTTGACGTGACACTACATGCTAACCTTCTCCAGTGGACTGGAAGGTCAGAGGAAGAAAAAAACTTATTTTGCAGAATTTACAGAAAAATGTCATGTGCTAATGATTTGAAGAGAATCAGATCCTTTAGGACGCAGAAATGGCACCATGTTTAGATTTGAGCTCAGGATGCGGTGAAGTGCTTTTCAGACATTATGTGAGCTTTACGCACAAGGGGCGGAGTTTATCTAAAACAGCAGTGTGTTTCCGTTGCGTTCAGTTCTGATCTTGAGGATAAGCCCATTTTTCTCGCTCAAGTGAGGAGCAGAGATAAGTCCAGCGCCACCGTCTGACAGTTTGATGTAATTACAATATGAAATTTATGTTCTGGTTGTAAACACACTAGAGGACAAAGTTAAAGATATAAATATCACACTCTTCATTAACCCTCTAAAGCCCATAGCAGCCACAATCAGATTGATAGACTTCTACTGTAACGACTGTGATTTTTAAAGACGTCTGCTGGGGTATAATCTTCATTCGTGTAATAATACCGAGTATGAAACTGGATGTGTTCCCATCGACATTTCTGAAGTATTTGTTAGTTACATTTCAGTACTGGGGGCGGCACGGTGGTGTAGTGGTTAGCGCTGTCGCCTCACAGCAAGAAGGTCCGGGTTCGAGCCCCGTGGCCGGCGAGGGCCTTTCTGTGCGGAGTTTGCATGTTCTCCCCGTGTCCGCGTGGGTTTCCTCCGGGTGCTCCGGTTTCCCCCACAGTCCAAAGACATGCAGGTTAGGTTAACTGGTGACTCTAAATTGAGCGTAGGTGTGAATGTGAGTGTGAATGGTTGTCTGTGTCTATGTGTCAGCCCTGTGATGACCTGGCGACTTGTCCAGGGTGTACCCCGCCTTTCGCCCGTAGTCAGCTGGGATAGGCTCCAGTTTGCCTGCGACCCTGTAGGACAGGATAAAGCGGCTACAGATAATGAGATGAGATGAAATTTCAGTACTGACTGACCGGGTGAGGAGTTCGTTAATGAGTCATGGGGGAAGCTGTGGCCTAAAGGTTAGAGAAACAGCTTTGGGACCAAAAAGTTGCTGGTTTGATTTCCTGGACCAGCAGGAATGGCTGAAGTGCCCTTGAGTGAGGCACCGAACCCCACCTGCTCCCTGGGTGCTGTAGTATAGCTGCCCATTGCTCTGGGTATGGGTTAAATGCAGAGGAGGAATTTTGCTGTGCTTGAGTGTACTTGTGACAAAAATAAAGGCTTCTTCTTCATCACACACTAATAATAATAATAAACTATGTTTGTTTCCCAGCATTAAAGATCAGTTCATTTTCAATTTAGTATAAGCTGCTTAACTTCTCAGGTAATTTCTTATTATCTATGTCGTGTTAGTCATGTTTGATAAATAAGTCAATATTTAATTATTTGCATAATATATATAACACATTCTACTTAAACACAGTGAAAATGTAAAACAAAATGTAATTAGTTAATTGACAGTATTATTCAGAACTGAAGTCCAGACTGGACCTGGATATGGAAATGAGCTTCAGGCTGGATGTAAAGCTTTATATTTTAATATTTGTAAATGTTACGAATACACATTTTATATATCATAATAAAATACAATTCATGCTCTTTCAAATAAAATAAACTTGTACTTGTTATTTTTCTTTTGTTTTCTGACTATAGCTCTTTGTTTTATAGGATGACAAAAGAACAAATTAATTTCTCAGTGAAATGCCACAGTGTTCTATAATTCTATTGAGGTATCGAGGATTGCTTCATAATAATTTCCTTTTAAAGCTCACAAAAAGGTTTTTTTTTCATGCAAAACACCTCTGAGGACACAATCAGAGTGTTAACCTGGCTTGTGTGAAGGAGGAGGGAATATTTTGTGGATAAAGTGATGAATGAAGCTGAAGTTTCTCTGTAAGCGTCGCAGTTGATGCTCGCTCAGTTTCTCCTTCACACCTTTACTTCATTTACTCAACAAATTAAAATTGTGAATTAAAAGCATGATAAAGTCTTCTGTCTTCTGCATGCATTAGTTTCATCACCTCGACCCCTTTAGTCAAGTCAAGTCAACTTTATTGTCAAATATGCTATACATGCTCGACATACTGTACAGCACAGATGAAATTTCAGTCCTCTCTGACCCACGGTGCAAACAGGCAATGCAAAAATAAAAATAGAATAATTGAAAAAACAAACAAACAATATAAACAGTATAAACACTCTAGATAAGAACTAGACACAGACTAAACACTCATATATACACACACACACACGCACACACACACACGCATGTAAATTGGTGCAAATAAACAAACAGTCAAGGGCACTTGAGGTAAAGCAGGTAAACATGAAATAAGCAGAATAAACAAACTAGCAGCTGTTAAGGTGAGGTAGTGCGGAATAGTGCAAATGAGCGAGGTAAAGTGAGATGTGCGGCCCCTGAGTTCAGTGTGTTAATGAACGATGAGATGTGTGTGTGTTGGGGGGGGGACTATGAGGATGACATGTCAGTGTGTGCGGGCAGAATCTGTGGCAGGGGGCGGGGGGGAGGGGCAGAACAGGGAGGGAGTTGAGCCTCCTGACCGCCTGGTGAAAGAAACTGTTCTTGAGCCTGCTGGTTTTGGCCCGGAGACTCCGCAGTCTCCTCCCCGACGGCAGCAGGCTGAAGAGGCTGTGAGATGGGTGGGTGGGGTCACCTGCAATCCTGATGGCTTTGCGGGTGAGGCGGGAGTTATAGATATCCATAAGAGAAGGGAGAGAGACACCAATGATCCTCTCAGCTGCTCTCACGATGCGCTGCAGAGTCTTGCAGCAGGACACGGTGCAGGCGCCGTACCACACGGTGATGCAGCTGGTCAGGATGTTCTCGATGGTGCCTCTGTAGAATGTGTGCATGATGGGGGCCGGGACTCTTGCTCTCCTCAGTTTGCGGAGGAAGTACAGATGCTGTTGGGCTTTTTTGGCCAGTGATGCAGTGTTGTTGCTCCAGGACAGGTCTTCAGAGATGTGCACACCCAGAAACTTGGTGCTGCTCACCCTCTCCACTGCAGCACCGTCGATAGATAGTGGAGCATGCTGGGTGTGCTCTCTCCTGAAGTCCACAACAATCTCCTTCGTCTTCTCCACGTTCAGACGGAGATTGTTGTCCTTGCACCACATGGCCAAGCGGCTCACCTCACTCCTGTAGATTGTCTCATCGCCATTGTTGATGAGACCCACCACAGTCGTGTCATCCGCAAACTTAATGAAGAGATTAGAGCTGGATGTTGGTGTGCAGTCGTGGGTCAGCAGAGTGAAGAGGAGGGGGCTCAGCACACATCCTTGGGGGCCCCGTGTTCAGTGTGATGGTGCTGGAGGAGTTGCTGCTGACCCGTACAGCCTGTGGTCTCCCTGTCAGGAAGTCCAGCAGCCAGTTGCACAGGGAGGTGTTGAGTCCCAGCCGGTCCAGTTTATGAATGAGCTGCTGAGGAATGATTGTGTTGAATGCTGAGCTAAAGTCTATAAGTCTTTAGTGCCTCGTGTCTTCGTTAATTTGCGCTGCAGTGTCTGTCAGAGCACAAAAAAACAAATGTGAAATAAATTTCTGTGCTGGATCGAGTGCTATTCCCTGTGCTGCTGCGTCATGAGCATGAAGTCGTTTTGTTCAATTAAAGCAGTGATTAATGTGATCGTTACAGCTCGGACTGTTTGTGCAGTAAATTATTATTAATATACTCAACTCCTGTTAAATTTATTTCAACACTCGCCATCTTCTCATTCACATGTCATCATCATCATCATATCATCAGAACAGTGTGGTGACCTCGGCAGTGTGAACTTCAGTGTGAACGAGTTTAATAACCGTAATCCATACGGCGCTCTGGAAGTTTATTTCTCAACACGAGCTGAATAACAGATGTGAGTTCTAAAGTAAAACTAAATCCTATCATTTATTCCTCAGAGTGAAGAAACAGCGGTGTCTCCAAACTCATGCTGGTTTATTAACCGTCTGACTGTGACTTTTATTTATTGTGATATTTCGAGCGTGTTCAGGTTTTAGAGCAGAAGATTGATGCTCCTGAAGGCCGCTGAAATTCACGTTTGATTATCTGTAATGACGCTTTCTCTGATTCTCTTTGACGAGTGCTAATGGAGAGAAAAGGACTCGCAGACACATCGGACCTCGACTAATTTTCACTTCATCACAAAGCTTCATGAGCAAAAGGTGACCTTCATCTCCACAAGAGAGAACATCCTTCTCTTTTTACTTCATCAGACAACACCGAGTGAAGCGCTGAGAGAGAGAGAGAGAGAGAGAGAGAGAGAGAGAGAGAGAGAGAGAGAGAGAGACTGTCTGTCTGTCTGTCTGTCTGTCTGTGATCATATAGAAGTTTGTAAATGGTCGGAGTTTATTATTAGATGTTTATGGTTTACTTCCAAACTACAGCAGATTGATACATGTTTCAGAAATATTAAATGCCGCAGTGTGTGTGTGTGTGTGTGTGAGAGAGAGAGAGAGAGAGAGAGAGAGAGAGAGAGAGAGAGACTATATTAAGGGTTTTATGGACCACAGATGAAGCGGCCCTGTCTCATTCATCCTGTGCTGCAGTCACCAAAGTTTAATGAGTCAAATTAACACTTTTTCCAGCACAGCTGAAAAGAGAGAGAGAGAGAGAGAGAGAGAGAGAGAACTTCACAAACAGGTTTCATTTTTTATTTCAGTAATTTTGTCCAGACTTCTCTCTCTCTCTCTCTCTCTCTCTCTCTCTCACTCACACACACACACACACACACACTTCCTGTCTCACTCCTGTAATTGACTTTGACCTTCACTGCTGGATTGGGAGTGTGTGAGAGGGAGAAACGTTGCCTGTCAGACTCTGCAGGTCCCGTTGGACATGTCCACACTGTATATATAAAAAGTGAGAGAGTGTGATCACTTCCTTTCTGTCATCCTCTCTCTCCCCATCACCTCCTCCATGTTCTCCTCAGGATGAAGTGATGCGTCCCGGGAGTGTCATTAACTCTCCTGTTCGATGGTGAAGGATGATGTCTGTGGGGTGGAAGTGTAACAGCGTCTTTCCTTCAACTCATCAGATCCATTTTTCAACACAGTAAAGGTTTTATAGACACACTAACACCACGGCGCGGGGTGGATGATAAACATCATGTCACACAGAAACACTTTATTTCAGGTTCACTGTGGAGTCGTGTCGATGTTAATTACCTGTGATGCAGTACATTATGTTAATCTCTGCCCAGTGTTTTGCATAAATGCATATGCAATAGATATAAAATATGTAAAACAGTACTGAAAGACATGTGACCGAATGTTAGATGATCAGATCTTCTTCCACACGTTTATTAAATCTAAGCACAGACTCTTCCTGTGAATGAATGGCACCCAGTCATTAAAAATTATTAAATACAATTAAATACGCAGAGCAAATTTACAAATGAGTGAGTAAACAAATAAAAACAATCAAATAAATATTGATTAAATATTCATTCATTCATTTATTTTCCTTCCACTTTTCCTGGTGGAGGTTGCAGTAATGATTAAATAAACAAACAAATACAATAGAATACAAAAAAATGGATAAATAAACTAAAACTAACAACCATAGAAATCATACTGATGTGTTTATAGAGTGATCAGATTTTAATTTTTATATAAAATAATGACTTGTTCGTCTAGGTATAACCTTAAAGCTTAGTTTGGGTTTTATTTGTTGTTGTTGTTGATTTATGTCCCTGGAGAACTGTTGCCCCGGTGATGAACCCTCTACACCCTGCAGTTTAATGGGTTTTGATGCTGTTTTTTAGGCCTTAGGGTGTGATGTGTGGATGCTGTTCTGCGTGTGTGTGTGCGCGCGCGCGCTAATGCCGCAACGTTTCATCATCAGAACAGCTGCAAACATGAGAAAAAGGAAAGAAAAGGAAAGAATAGAAGCTGTGAGCATGCTGGAATTTACAAAACCCATTATCAGGAAAGTGTGGATATTTTCTAAAATGCAATAAAAAAAATCTGTGATTTGTTAATTCATGTGATCCTTTATTTAACTGATAAAAGTACAAAGAAAAGATATTTTCAATAGTTTTACTGATGGGCGGCACGGTGGTGTAGTGGTTAGCGCTGTCGCCTCAGAGCAAGAAGGTCCTGGGTTCGAGCCCCGTGGCTGGCGAGGGCCCTTCTGTGCGGAGTTTGCATGTTCTCCCCGTGTCCGCGTGAGTTTCCTCCGGGTGCTCCGGTTTCCCCCACAGTCCAAAGACATGCAGGTTAGGTTAACTGGTGACTCTAAATTGAGCGTAGGTGTGAATGTGAGTGTGAATGGTTGTCTGTGTCTATGTGTCAGCCCTGTGATGACCTGGCGACTTGTCCAGGGTGAACCCCGCCTTTCACCCGTAGTCAGCTGGGATAGGCTCCAGCTTGCCTGCGACCCTGTAGAAGGATAAAGCGGCTACAGATAATGAGATGAGATGAGTTTTACTGACCAACTTAATTGTATTTTGTAAATATAAACAAAGTTAGAATTTGATTTCTGCAACACACTCAAAAAGAGTTGTGACAAAGGCATTATTACCGCTGTGTTACATCACCTTTCCTTTAATTGCAGTTGGAATTTTTGTCCATTTTTACTTGATACAAGACTTCAGCTGATCAACAGTCCGTGGTTTCCGTTGGCTGATTCTCCTCTTCACGATGAACCAGACATTCTCAATAGGAGACAGATCTGGACTGGCAGCAGGCCAGTCAAGTGCACGCACTCTGTGTCTATGAAGCCATGCTGTTGTAGCCTGTGCAGAATGAGGTGTGGCATTGTCCTGCTCAAATAAGCATGGACTTCATGGGAAGAGACATTGCCTTCATAAATATGTCTCTCTAAAATCCCAATATATCAGTGGTACCTTCACACCCATGCCGTGGGCACTGATCCCCCCCCACCATCACAGATGCTGCTTTTACACTTTTCTCTGATAACAAATTGGATGGTCGTGTTCACCTTTGGCACTAAGAACTTGATGTCCGGTTTTCCCGAAAACAAACTGAAATGTGACTCATCTGACCACAGCACATGTTTCCACTGTCTTTTGGTCCATCTGAGATGAGTTCCAGCCCAGAGAAATCAGCAGTGTTTCTGTACAGAGTTGATGAATGGCTTCCTCCTTGTGTAATACAGTTTCAGGTTGTATTTCTGGATGCAGCGGTGGACTGTGTTCAGTGACGACGGTTTTCTGAAGTCCTCCCGAGCCCATGTGGCTGTATATTTGTCACATTAGCATGACAATTTCTCAGGCAGTGCCACCTGAGGGCTCAAAGGTCACGCCCATTCAACAGTGGTTTCCGACCTCGCCCTTTACACGCTGAGATGTCTCCGAATTCCCTGAAACTTTTCACAATATTGTATGCTGTAGATTTTGAAAGATTGAAAATCTTGTGTTGAGAAATGTTCTTTTTGAATTGACGAACAATTATCTCATGAATTTTGGCACAAAGCAGTGAGCCACGCCCCATCCTCGCTCACAAAGACTGAGCCTTTGGTGCCGCTGCTCATGTGACCAATTAACCTGCTGATTGTGGAATCTTCCAGAATGGTGTTTGTTGAATATCCGATAAACCTTTCAGTCTTATTTTGTTTCTGTCCTGATATTTTTTGAGTGTGTTTCAGGCATCAAGTTCTAACTTTGTTTATATTTACAAAATACAGTTAAGTTGGTCAGTAAAACTGTTGAGAATCTTTTCTTTGTACTTTTCAGTTAAATAAAGGTTCACGTGAATTAACAAATCACAGATTTTTGTTTTTATTGCATTTTGGAAAATATCCACACTTTTCTGGAAATGGGATTTTTTCATGCACAAAGCAATTCATTCGTCCAGCTGTTTTTCCTGTTTCCTTTTCTTGTTTTGTTTGTTTGTTTGTTTGTTTGTTTGTTTGTTTGTTTGTTTGTTTGTTTACCCCACTCTCACACTCTGCATAACGATTTCTTCATGAGCATCATGAAAGCTCGTCAGTACACATTAGGAGTCCAACACTACGATAAATGAGAACTCTTTTTTCCTCCATCCCGTCGTCATCGCTCACGCCCCATCTCCCCTCTGCTCGCTGTGATCCATCCTTCCTGCTCTCCGTTTGTCCTCAACAGTAATTTCTCGGCCTCTCCAGAGACACATTACACACATATAATTACCAACCTGGGGATGAACATTACTGCTCTTATTCCTGCTGATCATTCATCACGGCCGAGAGGAAACACGCCGTGCGTTTAATGGGATCGACTTTGGGTTCATCATTTCTCTCCTTGTAGTTTGTATTTGTTGTCGCCTTCCAGCTTTATTCAAACCTCCAGGTGCACTGATTTAAAGTGGAAGAGCAGCTACGGCTTTCTATAAAGCGCTATTCATTAATCATCACACCGTGCTGCCAGTTTATTACTTTATAACCATCTAGTAGCTCGTAAACTCAGGGTTAGACGTGAGTACGTGAGAAGGTGAAGCGTAAAACATAACGCTTGTTATGCGCCTGAGATTAACGTTCAGTTTACTCTCACTGTAGCTCAGGGGTCGTAATCTGATCGACCACAGTCCAAATACTGCTTAAAAAACCCACCGTAGTTCAGCGACTCTCATTTCTAATCATGGCTGGATCAGATCTTCGGTTTCATTTTATCCAATCACGTGCATTTATGTAAATTATTCAGCTCAAAGTAGGTCACTGGATCAGAGACTGGCTACAGACGTCATCTCATCTCATCTCATCTCATTATTTGTATCCACTTTATCCTGTTCTACAGGGTCGCAGGCGAGCTGGAGCCTATCCCAGCTGACTATGGGCGAAAGGCGGGGTTCACCCTGGACAAGTCGCCAGGTCATCACAGGGCTGACACATAGACACAGACAACCATTCACACTCACATTCACACCTACGCTCAATTTAGAGTCACCAGTTAACCTAACCTGCATGTCTTTGGACTGTGGGGGACACCGGAGCACCCGGAGGAAACCCACGCGGACACGGGGAGAACATCCAAACTCCACACAGAAAGGCCCTCGCCGGCCACGGGGCTCGAACCCGGACCTTCTTGCTGTGAGGCGACAGCGCTAACCACTACACCACCGTGCTGCCCGTTACAGACATCAGTTAATTCTAAATATTAAAAATCAGAATGTTTAAAGACAAATGGACAGAGACGTTTGTGTTTATCCTTCGCTTCATGTTCCAAACAGACGTCGTATCTCTTCGTGACATAAAAACGATGATGTTGGGTTGTACAGTTCCAAAAACGATCCTCAGACGGCTGTGCTTCAGAGTCTGTGAATTTTTCATTCTTCGTCAAAGTCTTTTGGATTCATCAAAGAATTTAGTGTCATCTGTGGCCCAGTTCACACCTGGCATCGTGGACACGTTTCTAATCAGCACTTGTGATCAGATTTCATCTGTCGTTTCTGCCGGAGAAACGCCGTCACACATGTTTATTACATCAGTCTTTCAGTGCTGTTATTTTCAGGCAGAAATGTCCCACAGATCTTATCTCATGTACCTTTAGAGACGTTTTAATAATGTGGTCTGATAACAAAACTTACACATGAATGAGTGATGAGACGATGAAGCTATGAAAAGTAGCTGCTTTTGTCTCTGTGGTACAGCGACGTCTTTATCCATCAGCCTCGCGGCAGAGAGCTCGACTCTTCAGCATGATTTCTAAACCGTTTCACAGTGATTAGAGATTTTCTGGTGATGATAATAATAATAATTATTATTATTTGTTACATTTATATAGCACTATATATGTACACTACCACGAGTTGGCCTAGTGGTTCGTGTGTCCGCCTCTCGATCAGGAGCTCATCGAGTTCTACTCACGGTCGGGTCATACCAAAGACCATCATAAAAATGGTACCTACTGCCGTCTGGCAAGGCACGCTGCAATACAGAAGCGAGTGGGGAGTCAAACTCTCGTGGTTACCAGAGGACCCGCCCCCCGCTGTAACCCTAGCTATGTAATAGGCGAGAGGCCGAGGCCTACAGAAACGGGGAGCGGCGCCGCCCTATGCGCCACATGGTGTGGGAAGGACTTTGACTTTATATATGTACACTCTATAGCACGTTACAATTTTTAAAAATGCAAACAATAAATATACTTCATGACAGAATAAAAATGAATTTAAAAAATCATTAATTTTCAATAAACAAGTCAGAATCTAAGAAGCGTAAGCTGATTTAAATAGGAAGGTTTTCAGTTGTTTCTTGAAATTATTAATATTTACACATGACTAAAGTTCTCTTGGTAAGATTTTCCTTCACTTGGGGCCTGCGCAGGCTCGCATTCTTCCACCAAATGAACTTTTTTTGATACGAGGAACCACCAAATCATCATCATTGTTGTCTGCTCGAGTTCTCTTTAGGGGCCTCTTCGTTATAAGTTCTTCAAGGTACAGTGGAGAAACGCCATTCAGAGACTTGAATATCATGACCAGGACTTGATGATGATGATGATGATGATGACACAGTTGATCCTTTGTTGCAGTCCAGGATGCATCGAGACGTATTTGTGTTCACACTCCAGGTAGGATGTGACCCCAGACCTTCTCCCAATGTGGTTTCACTGATCAGATCACAGCGACTCTTTGAGGCGTATTTGACCCTGTTCACAGCGGTACTGAGCATCTGATCACTCAGGACACGGGATGAAACTGATGAAACTCAGACACTGAACCGTGTTTTGACTGATATAAGGGAACCGCTGTTTACATTTTATTTTTGACCAAAAACATGCTGTATATATGATTTCTGTTCAATCCGTTAGCTGCAGTGATGCAGTGTTTGTGTTCATGTGTTGGGTTTGTTTTTAATTCACTGAGACTCAGGAATTAAGTTGTTGACTTTCATTTTTAAAAGAGATTTTGATGCACGATGCAGAATCGGAGAGATGCTCATTACCAATAATTACCCAGAATGATTTTTTAAAAAACTTTCTAATAAATCAGCAGATCATCTTTGGCTTGATTTGAAATGAAAATTGTGTTGATGGATTTTAATCCTGTGTTAATGTTAAACATTTAAAATATCAGTATTGAGCAACATTAATCAACATTACACGTTTACATTTACAGCACGACGTTATGTTAAAGGGAACGTGCGTTACTTACATGTGTTATGGAGCAGTGAAGAAAAGGGTTTTGACTATGATGCAGAAACGTAATTAGTTTGGTCATTAGGCAAAATTAGCTGACATTAAACCATTAATTATGGTGAAGTGAAAATCCAAACTAACATCGTGTCATTTTTCTGAAAACACGGATCGACTCCAAACCCAGTGCTAAAGGAATAAAATAAGTGTACGATTGTTTAAAATGTAAACATCCACATTAAAGTCCAAGGAAAGGTGAAATGTTCCATGAAACTTCCATCACAAGAATAAAAAGAAAAATAGAAGAAATAAAAATGATAAAATTCTCAAACAGAAGCTGTTACTCAGTGATTATATCTGTATAAGAACTATCAAATGGGTGTGGCTTAATATTATAATGAACAAACTTTACTGTTAACCCTGAGTGACTTTTGGTTAGTTTTCACTCACACAGCTGGCGTTTGTTTACTCGTCAGTTTATTGTAACTCGATTAGCTTCCACACACAAGGCGAGGATTTATTTACTCTGTCACGATTTATTCGGTAAGTTCGCTTTCACTCTCAAAGTCAGCTTTTGTTCACTAGATTAGTTTTCACTCACCAGTTCAGCTGACAGTTGCTAGTTTAACTTTTGTCCTCGAGCTAGGTTTCTGTCTCACTAAGTTCGCTTTAAATTTTCAAGTTAGCTTTAAAACCCTAGGTGAGGTTTTACTTGCTAGATTAGTTTCACTTGCTAAGTTTGCCTTGTTTGGTTGTTAGCTTTTGTCTGTTAGTTTTCAGTTGCTAGTCATCTTGTTTTAGCTACAGTGGTGCTTGAAAGTTTGTGAACCCTTCAGAATTGTCTACATTTCTGCATAAATATGACCTAAAACATCATCAGATTTTCACAGAAGTCCTAAAAGTAGATAAAGAAAACCCAGTTAAACAAATGAGACAAAAATATTATACTTGGTCATTTATTTATTGATGGAAATGATCCAATATTACATTTCTGTGAGTGGCAAAAGTATGTGAACCTTTGTTTTCAGTATCTGGTGTGACCCCCTTGTGCAGCAATAACTGCAACTAAACGTTTGCGGTAACTGTTGATCAGTCCTGCACACCGGCTTGGAGGAATTTTAGCCCGTTCCTCCGTACAGAACAGCTTCAACTCTGGGATGTTGGTGGGTTTCCTCACATGAACTGCTCGCTTCAGGTCCTTCCACAACATTTCCATTGGATTAAGGTCAGGACTTTGACTTGGCCATTCCAAAACATTCACTTTATTCTTCTTTAACCATTCTTTGGTAGAACGACTTGTGTGCTTAGGGTCGTTGTCTTGCTGCATGACCCACCTTCTCTTGAGATTCACTTCATAGACAGATGTCCTGACATTTTCCTTTAGAATTCGCTGGTATAATTCAGAATTCATTGTTCCATCAATGATGGCAAGCCGTCCTGGCCCAGATGCAGCAAAACAGGCCCAAACCATGATACTACCACCACCATGTTTCACAGATGGGATAAGGTTCTTATGCTGGAATGCAGTGTTTTCCTTTCTCCAAACATAACGCTTCTCATTTAAACCAAAAAGTTCTATTTTGGTCTCATCCGTCCACAAAACATTTTTCCCATAGCCTTCTGGCTTGTCCACGTGATCTTTAGCAAACTGCAGACGAGCAGCAATGCTCTTTTTGGAGAGCAGTGGCTTTCTCCTTGCAACCCTGCCATGCATACCATTGTTGTTCAGTGTTCTCCTGATGGTGGACTCATGAACATTAACATTAGCCAATGTGAGAGAGGCCTTCAGTTGCTTAGAAGTTACCCTGGGGTCCTTTGTGACCTCGCCAACTATTACACGCCTTGCTCTTGGAGTGATCTTTGTTGGTCGACCACTCCTGGGGAGGGTAACGACAGTCTTGAATTTCCTCCATTTGTACACAATCTGTCTGACTGTGGATTGGTGGAGTCCAAACTCTTTAGAGATGATTTTGTAACCTTTTTCCAGCCTGCTGAGCATCAACAACGCTTTTTCTGAGGTCCTCAGAAATCTCCTTTGTTCGTGCCATGAACATATGTTGTGAAGATCAGACTTTGATAGATCCCTGTTCTTTAAATAAAACAGGGTGCCCACTCACACCTGATTGTCATCCCACTGATTGAAAACACCTGACTCTAATTTCACCTTCAAATGAACTGCTAATCCTAGAGGTTCACATACTTTTGCCACTCACAGATATGTAATATTGGATCATTTTCCTCAATAAATAAATGACCAAGTATAATATTTGTGTCTCATTTGTTTAACTGGGTTCTCTTTATCTACTTTTAGGACTTGTGTGAAAATCTGATGATGTTTTAGGTCATATTTATGCAGAAATATAGAAAATTCTAAAGGGTTCACAAACTTTCAAGCACCACTGTAGGTTAGCTTTGACCTGCTACGCTAGAAGCAGTACCAAGTAGAGGTGTGTGCTGGTAGAAGCTGTGTGTGTGTGTGTGTGTGTGTGAGAGAGAGGAGGGGCATGAGTAACATGACCTTACATGTTTCAAGACTTTAACCCCGCCCACTTTTACACAGAACATGTAGAAAGTGTAATGAGTTGTTATACAGTAGTCGTTACTCTGCTGTAGTCTCTCATTGGTGAGATGTTCAGCATCCATCACAGATTTTTCGACTGAGTCTCCACCTCAAACATGATGTAATGCCATAAGCTCCACCCACTATGGCTCTCTACAACACACACACACCGATTAGATTACTTTCTTCCTCTTGGCAGCAACAGTATGTAGTAACACACACACACACACACACACAGTGACAACCTTCTGGCAGGTGTGTGTGCACAGGTGTGGGTGTAAATAAGAAATAGAGGAACTGGGACAGATCCCAGTGTCACCTTTTTTTCCACCGACAGAACATCTGTGTAATAAAAATGATTTAAATTTTTTTTCATGCGGTTTTGGAATCGGGTCACTTGGAAGTAAATTAAGCAGAAGTCTGAACACGCCAAGGTGTTCATCCCCACAGAGCCGGTGAGTGTTTTCACACCTCCAGTGAAGGACGAGCTCCAGGAGACGGACAGAGAAGCTGGAAGGACGTGTGTGATGAAGGACACGAGGGAAGAGTGCCAACAGTTACGTCTCCGAGAGCTTACCGCGAGATATAATTTCACTCAGCATGAGAACAGAGACGACAGCAGTGAGAAGTGGAGTTAATGTCATATTTTTAAAAAATGTAAAAATAAAATACAAAAATATTCTTTTTTAATTCTTTCTTTCCTGTTTCGAAGTTTCTGTTACGTTTTGCAGCAAAGAACAAAAAGCGACTTCCTTCTCCACATTTTCTCTCCTGATTGTGTTTCAGGTTTAAAGCTCAGTATTTTGGGTTTAATGGTGGTGTTTTAGACACGAGTCCAAAACTCAGCTCCGTCTCGGAGGTTTCCACTCAGAGGTGATTTTAGTTTTAATAATCTCCACCTGGAGCTCAGGAGATCCACTGAAGCAGCTGCGTAACGCGACTCAGAACACCACGAACTTTCCCCATCAACGCTGACGTAACTGCTGCAAGTTTGTTCGTTAAAATTATAGAATTTTTAGTGGGTGGGGCTTATTTGAGGCACATGTTAGATCTCCAAGTATTTCTCAAACTGTAAAGTTATGGATTAAATGTTAATGCAATGCATTTAGAATAAAAAAGTCCAACCCTGAAAGGACAGGTTATAAAACAGGAAACAGAGAGATGGGAGGTGGGGGGGGGGGGGGGCTGCATTTCCTGCTGCTTCAGTGATGGATGGCAGGTCTGTCCTCAGTGCTATCTTTGTCTTTGTTTCCCTTTTTTTTAGAAAAGTTTTTCCTCTTGGCTGAACACTCTGACACCCTCCTCCTCCTCCTCCTCCTCGTTCTCCTCAGCGTGTGCAGGTGTGAAGGTAATTAAACGCTAAACCGACACTTCAGCCTGCACGGTGGATTATTCTGACTGACAGCAGAGGGATGGAGCTCATGGCGGCGGCTGGATGATGGGCGGGAAGAGAGAAAAATATTCCTCCTGTCTGTAAAGGTTTTCAGTCATGCCATCTTTCAGACCTCTGATATATGTGTGTGTGGGGGGGATCTTATGGAGTTTTATGACATCATGGGAGGTGTGGAAAAATTCACACTGTGTTATTGTTACAGTAAAATACTGAGATGAAGTGGAGTTACTGTCACCACACTGACTGATTATTTTCCTAAAAGAGCACGCCCACGAGCGTTCTGTTCCTCTTATAGAACATACGATGCTTATTTTTATGATGATATTTAATGTCGTCCAGGAAACGCAGCTTGTCATGTTCCGGAGAAACGGCAAAGAAGAACCGTAATGTAAAGTAAACCATAATGGAAATGTAAAGTTCCAACTTCACCTCTGACTGTTACACAGTGTTGACACTGGAGACTCCTTCCAGAGACGATACAGAAACGTCACTATACACTGTAAAAAAAATCCCGTTGTTTTTACGGAAAAAAACTGGCAGCTGGAGTCACCAGAAAAAATCCGTAAAATATACAGCAAAACGGTAATTGCTTTTACAGCACAGCATGTACATTTTACAGTTTAAAGTAGCAAATATAACAGAAGTCCAGTGTGTTATATGCTGGATTTAACTGTAAAATGTACAAGCTGTACCGTAAAAGCAATTACCGTTTTGCTGTATATTTTACGGATTTTTTCTGGTGACTCCAGCTGCCAGTTTTTTTCCGTAAGAACAACGGGATTTTTGTATGCTGGTTTCAATGATCTACTAGACAGATATTTTTTGGGGGGGGCTTTTTTCACCTTTATTGAATAGGACAGTGTAGAGACAGGAAATGAGCTAGAGAGAGACTGGGAAATGACCTTGGGTCAGAATCGAACCCGGGTCCCCAGATTCACGGTATGGCGCCTTAGTCAACTGAGCCACGACAGTGGCCGTTTTTGTATTTTTTTTAACAGGGCAATTATGTAATTTTAACTATCACATTCTGTTTTAGTATTACAGTTTGTCTGTGTTTAAACTACAACAATTTGTAAATTCTACAAAAAAATATGATCAATTCAACATATTCTTACTGTTAAATTAACAGTGGTATTTGGTGAGGAGTTTTACAGTATATTGATGTAAATTACACACTGCTTCATTGTTTTTGTATTTACAGTTTTTTTATGTCATGATTTTACATAAATTCCCTGTTAATTCTACGGACATTTTTTACAGTGTAGTGAAAATTTTTTACAGTTCTATACACATCCCTGTGAATGTCCCTGTTACGATAGAAACAATAACGTATAAAGGAGTGGATTAATATAAACCTGCACTATGAATAATACTTTATTGTTATTTTCAGAAGGTAAATAAACCTTAAAAACAAAATCAGTGAAATTTAGTTCCGTCTGAAATGTGCTGATTGTGATATCTGTTTATTTCTGTAATATCTCACAAAATATCAGGCCATTCTGTGGCTGGGAAGTTATTTAATTTGAGGGGATTAAAGCAAATAATGTGCATGAAATCGCTCACTTGGCGCAGTCAAGCAGACAGAGGAAGTCCGTGTGCGCATGCGCAGGTTTACCTTCTTCTTCTTCTTTTGGGTTTTACGGCAGCTGGCATCCACAGTGTTGCATTACTGCCATCTGCAGGTTTCCCTTTGAGCGTGCACTGACAGTTCCATCATTCTGTCGCTAAACGAACAGCTGATCACACCGAGGTGCTCGCTGAGCGCCCATATTTATTAGTTTGGTCCTGCGTTTCCTTTCCTTCGTATAGAACATAACGTCTTTTCTTCTCGCTTTCTTTCCGTTACTGTAGTCGCTCTTTCACGTTTCATTCGCACACTCACGTCCTCCATTTTTCTCTCCCGTTTCAAATTTGTATCCCACAATGCCTTGTGCGAACGGGGAAAGCCCACCACGTGATGCATGACGTAGTATCTTGAACTGGGTCATGGGGAAGCAGGAAAAAATAGCGGAGAATTTAGAGCCACGTGGAGATAAATTCATTAATGGTTCTTTTTTTTTAAACGAATAAAATTGGAAGTCTGTGATTCGAATTCAGTAGCTTTCGGTCACTAAACAAAAATAATTGGGTGTTGGGAAAATTATTTTTATGGCCTAAACCTGAAAAATCTGAAAGCCAGTACAGCTTTAACAATATTGTTGAGTATTTTGATCAAAAGACTCGAGTACGAACTGTAAAAATAATACATGAACAAACAAACAAAATATAGTTCATACAGTTCAAATGTTTCCACAAGACGTTCCACATAATATGTGATGTTTTTCGTCAGTGTTTAGCGTATTTGTTGCAGAAAGTGTTGAGATATAAGCTGTTTAAACTTGTTGAGGTTGGTGGTTGTGATCCTGATTCATTCTTGATGGAATGTTGCTGTAGGTTGTTGGTCCAACATAAGCCAGTGATCTTCTTCTAACGTCGAGATGAGCAGGAAGAACCCAAAGGTCAGGGGCGCCGCCAGAAATTTTGGGCCCCATGAAAGATTAGAATTTTGGGCCCCCCAACTTTGCCCACCCTTGTCACAATTGCACTATTGTCATTATTTGACTTTTGATAGCCCATGGACCTTGAGTTTGTCTCATCTCATCTCATTATCTGTAGCCGCTTTATCCTTCTACAGGGTCGCAGGCAAGCTGGATCCTATCCCAGCTGACTACGGGTGAAAGGCGGGGTTCACCCTGGACAAGTCGCCAGGTCATCACAGGGCTGACACACAGACACAGACAACCATTCACACTCACATTCACACCTACGCTCAATTTAGAGTCACCAGTTAACCTAACCTGCATGTCTTTGGACTGTGGGGGAAACCGGAGCACCCGGAGGAAACCCACGCGGACACGGGGAGAACATGCAAACTCCGCACAGAAAGGCCCTCGCCGGCCACGGGGCTCAAACTCGGACCTTCTTGCTGTGAGGCGACAGCGCTAACCACTACACCACCGTGCCGCCCCCGTTTTGGAAATGTAAGCGCCAATGCCACTGGACGTTTGCAGCCCGTCCTCAGCAGTGTATTTGAGTCTCATTTCTTCAGAATAAAAAGACTGGTGAACAACACAACGCAACGTCTGTTACATTAGCAACACTTTAATCTAGCAAACTGTATATGGCGCTCACTCATTAAACACTTCAATCCTAAAGCATGTATGGGTTGTATTGCTGCTTACCTCCTTCTCCAAAGGGGGGTTCAGTGGTTTGGTAGGGCGGAGGTCCCCCTGAGGCTGAATCTGTGCATATTTAGGGCACCCCATTAGTTATGAAACTGGTTATTAGCACTAGTTATTAGCACCAGCATAACGTAATATTTCATCTTGTTTATCACACAAGTCAGTTCAGTTATTAAAATGGAAAAAGTCACTGTACAAACTGTAAAAGTGTTCTCTTGATAGGCTAATCCAACCACGTTCATACTGTTCATTTACCATTCGCTAATATTTTGAACACACATGTGAGCGATAGCTACCTTTCTTTGGGAAAAACTGAGTGACCAGTTGCCTGCCTCTCCGGTCCCTCTCAGCTTTCAGCTGCCTTTCTTTACGTTTTTGACAGCCACTCTTCATATTTAGCGATCATAGACTGTACGCACTCCACTGCTGGCTGGCTGGCTGCTGCACCGCGACACAGCAGCAAGTAGCGTTGCACTGATCAGCACACAGATTTAACGCATCGCACTTCTACCAGAACTGGACCGTACCATTTCGCAAAAGGGGGAGGGTTAAATGACAATATGTTGAAGAACTCAAGAAATAGACAACCTTGTTCAATTAGCTCATTTTACCAGATGGAATATTGCATTGTTGTTATTTCAAAAGTCTTATTAAAATCATCAAAAGCATATTATCAGCCCCTTAAAGGGCCCCATGGCAGTGCTGGGCCCCTAGAATTGTTCTAACCTTTCCCCCCCGGCAGCGCCCATGCCAAAGGTCATTAGCTGTCGTGCTTCTTGTTATGTGTTGTGATACTGCAGAACATTCTGGAGAGATGATAGTTTGGAGTCGTGTCATTTAGTGTCTCAAAAACCATCATCAAAACTCGATACTTTGCTTGTTCTCAGATCAAAGGAAGGATTCCAGACAGTGTACAGAGACACACTGCAGTCAGAGCTGCTGTTAGAGAGAATTAATCAACACCTGATGACCAATCAGAGTCCAGAACTCTACAGCTCTGTGGTGTAATAAATAAATAAATATAAGGCTTATTTGTGTATTTTTGATCTTGCTGATGGAAAGCATAAGATAAATGATGCTCATGTCAAAGCGAGCGCTCGGCCTTTAAATATGATTAGAGTGTAATTCAGTTTGCTCTCCCATGGTGCGTGTTTCAGCCCAGAAATGAATTTAAAGATGATATTTTTACCTCTTCCTCCTCCGCACACCATAGTAACCATGGTTACTGAGGGAGATTTTGCTGATATGACTTTATCCCCCCACTCAAACACTCAAACACACACACACACACACACATACTTGCAGCTAGTTTGTTGGCAGCCTTGTTAATGACGAGTAGCGTCCGCACATCTGGTTGTCCAAAAACGAGCGCTCTGAGAAGACCTACCAATTATACAAATTAGGTTGTATGATTTACAAATAAAAATAACATGGGTACTGCAGTGAAAAAAAGAAGAAACATGGGGAAAAAAGGGGGGGGGGGTCAATAAAAGTGGGGAAAATAAAGTCCCCAGAAGTCTGCTGTTCGCCAGAGAAGAAGCGAGCGGTGTTGATAATTAGCACAGGACAGATTGTGGCACGCTTTTATTTTTAAATCCTGAAGCGTTTGTACAATTAAACAACACCATTTTCTGTCCAGGAAATATTCTCAGAACCGTGAAAAATTTCTAGTGTTTTATATCAGATCTGCTGGGGGAAGTCCAATTAGTCAGAATGGCACAGAGACAGGAAGCGTGATTTGATTAGTTACATTAGTGTTGGGGGCGGGGCCTGCAGTCCGATTGATTGTGGTGGCATTTGTTCATATTGGGTATGGTTCACATTAGGGGCGGGGCCTGTAGTCAAATTACTTAAAGCAGCACTGAGGCAGGAACCACCATAGACATATAAACATAGACGCCGCATTGAGCTGGTGGCCCGTTGCTGGGATACGTCAGAGTGTCCGCCATATTGGATGTGGCAAATCTTCCCTGTAAACCAATGCAAGTAAATGGACTGAACTTCATAAAGCCCCTTTCTACAATAATATTTAACTCCATGCCTTTTATTCACCCATTAAGACACACACGTATATATTTGGGAAACAAACAGGCATCAAAACAACACATATAACTTTTAATGTGATGGTTATAAATAGTGTGCGAAATACCCTGTACACTGCAAACTAGTGACAGATCCGCGATAGATAGCTCAGGTAAGCTAATCAGTCAGCATACCGCAGCAAGCTACCAAAACCTGAGGCCACAATAACCAACCGACAAGACTGAATATGATAAATGATGGAAATAGTGGAAAAACTGGAAATAGTGAATGAAAATAAAAATGTACTGTTTTATTTATTGAGTCACCACACAGACCTGCTCTCGCTGAATAAAGTGAGCTGAATGAGCGCCAAACTGAGTTCGGCCAGGTTCTAACGTCATACCAAAACAAAACACATCACTGATTCCTTCCCATTCAGAAAGGTTAAAAACATTCATCATACGTTCAAAAACATTCATCATAGTGTGGCACTGTATTCTCTAATTCTCACTGCTTATAACTCTACACCCCCCCGGTGGAGATGAGCTGGGAAACTGAAGACTGAAGGAACAGTATTGAAAAGTATTTTTCCAGTCTCACCTGTGAAAGGTAATCCCATGTGATCTCGTTTGGACGGTAAACCTGTTGGTACAGTTAAACGCAGCACGTGAATGAGGCATCTTTATTCTCGGCTACTGTCTAGACGCTATACCAGAGACGGCTGAAGAATCTCCACTTTGCCCCATCCAATATGGCGGCGAGGATGACGTATGATTCTACGCAGAATGCGGCGTCTATGTTTATATGTCTATGGGAACCACAGTCTGATTATGTTATGATGGTAGTGGGGGCGGGAACCTTCGCTCTGATTGGTCACAGCGTTATTAGACGAGGGATATAAAAAGATGTTCTAATGAAAAGCAAAGCCCTCATGTCTTCTGTCTCTACATTTGTGTTCCTTTCTTTCTTCATTATTCAGGATAAAGCCTCAAGTGATCTGAGATTAGAGTTTCTATCAACCAACTTCTTGAAGAAGACATGGGAAACGTCCTCGCGCACATGCTAGCTAATTAAAATAAATGCCCTTAATTTAAAGCCAATTAAAAGAAAGAAGACACTGCAATAATTACAGCAGTGCATATGGAGCGTGAGATGGCCCTGGGTCAGGACTTCAATCTGGACCAGATCGGGTTTGTGCGCTTGCTGAACCCCGACACCGTTCAGCTGCAGCTAATTAATTAGAGAGAGAAATCCCTCTTACAATTCACTGCAGTCCACAAAAAAAACCAAAAAAAACAGTGCTCTCCCACTTCCACTGTATGAATTTCATCCAGTCAGGAAAGGAAACATTGGGGAGACACATGGGGGGTATTTATACACGGTGCTGTGAAAAGTCTTGGCACCCTGTTTTCAAAATTTGCAATACTGTCATTAAAAATAGCATCTTCAGATTCGCAAACATATCACTTCCCCTGAAAAAAATACATGTTACAGAGAACTTTACTGCTTCTCATAACTGGGTCATAAATTCTGGACTCTGATTGGTCATCAGGTGTTGATTAATTCTCTGCAACAGCAGCTCTGATAGTAGTGCAGGTTTATATTAATGCACTCGTTCTAATATGTTATCATTTCTATAGTAACAGCTCAGTCACGGGGTGTGTCCTGTGAACGCTCCACTGATAATAAACTGGTTTAAAATTGTAGATATGATAAAGTTTTCTCTATCGTTTCTGGAAGGAGTCTCCAGTGTGAGCGCTGCGGAACAGTCAGAGGTGAAGCTGGAACTGTAAATCTTCAAACATCTTCAGGACAGACGAGTTTACACTTCTTTACAGTTTCTCAAGAACATGATGACAAAACAACATGGAAAAAGAGTCTGGTGAGGGAACGACTGTTTATAGCTGCTATAATGTAAGTGACAACAGGAACTTCACGTTAAATGGATAATAATGAATAAAAGTTATGATGTGCCGTTCTTTAATTAAGTAAAGAATTGTAATTGTTAGCACTGTTGCCTCACAGCAAGAAGGTCCGGGTTCGAGCCCCGTGGCCGGCGAGGGCCTTTCTGTGTGGAGTTTGCATGTTCTCCCCGTGTCCGCGTGGGTTTCCTCCGGGTGCTCCGGTTTCCCCCACAGTCCAAAGACATGCAGGTTAGGTTAACTGGTGACTCTAAATTGAGCGTAGGTGTGAATGTGAGTGTGAATGGTTGTCTGTGTCTATGTGTCAGCCCTGTGATGACCTGGCGACTTGTCCAGGGTGTACCCCGCCTTTCACCCGTAGTCAGCTGGGATAGGATCCAGCTCGCCTGCGACCCTGTAGAACAGGATAAAGCGGCTACAGATAATGAGATGAGATGAGAATTGCAATTGTTGGCAAAGTGCGTCCCACCCCCACCCCACACACACAGCGTTAATTCACAATTATTTACCAAAGGTGAAGTGAATATTGGTGAGTAATAATCGAGACAAAGTCGAGGTCGAGGTTATTATTCCCCGATGTTCACTGAGCCTGAGACTGATAATTGTTTTAGTATAAATACACAGGGGATTATTTTTTAAAAAATAAAATAAAATTGCATTAAAAAAATTATTTTTTTCGATCTTCAAAATCTTCGTGTAAATGTAATAACTTTGCAGCGCAGACTCGTGTCACTGATCTACGCTGAGTCACATAAAACATTTTGTTTTGAAATCGATAAAATAAATCCCAACCCCACCTTCCCTTTCAATAGTTTTAGACCAAACTTCGGAGCATCTTTAGTGCTTTCAGGAACAGCATCATCTGTAATTCTTCCTCATTTACAGTGACGAAGCAATTGGACGCCATTTTGCCAAGTCACTCAAGGTGATTATCGAGAAATAGTATAAATACGCAGGTGATTATAAGAAATCGCGCATTCTGATTGGTCGAGAGATTCAGACTGTTTCTTGATAATCGCCTCGAGTGACTTCACAACATGAATTCGTCTCAATTATTATTCACCGATGTTCACATCACCTTCGGAGAATAATTGTTAAATCGTTCAGATTTTTCAACCAATCAGAGCGTGATATTCTATAATCACCTGTGTATTTATACTGATGTAATTCAAGGGAACTTTAATGTATAGCTGTTCCTCACAGTGATTGGACGATGATCTGCTATTTGTCATGATGAAGATTTTACGTTTCACTTCTGCACATCCATCACTTGGTGTTTATTCACACAGTCAGGACTGAGTTCAGGAAAATTTCAGACAGTTTGATTTTTATTTATTTTTGTCTCAGCTGCAGTTTGTCCTTCAGTTTTCGGGGGTTTTCTGATATTTTGACTCTTTTGCTCAATATCTTCTCGATATTTACATTCTGTTTTCCCTTGTTTGGTTGTCTTCTTGTTTTTTGGTTTTGTTTTGTTTTTACCTTTACCTACCTTAAAGTTTTTGCTTCTGTGTTCCTACAAAACACATAGAAGATCTGGTGGAAAGTTGGAGAATCTAAGGACTTTTTTACACCTAGGCTGTCCTGATTCAAGACCAGAATTAATTTTTTTTTTTTGGTTCTCATCTCATCTCATCTCATCTCATTATCTCTAGCCGCTTTATCCTGTTCTACAGGGTCGCAGGCGAGCTGGATCCTATCCCAGCTGACTACGGGCGAAAGGCGGGGTACACCCTGGACAAGTCGCCAGGTCATCACAGGGCTGACACATAGACACAGACAACCATTCACACTCACATTCACACCTACGCTCAATTTAGAGTCACCAGTTAACCTAACCTGCATGTCTTTGGACTGTGGGGGAAACCAGAGCACCCGGAGGAAACCCACGCGGACACGGGGAGAACATGCAAACTCCGCACAGAAAGGCCCTCGCCGGCCACGGGGCTCGAACCCGGACCACTACACCACCGTGCCGCCCTTTTTTGGTTCTGAGTTTAGAAAAAAATTATTTTGAGGGGGAAAAAAACCTGTTTTAAAAATACATTGTGATTTAATTAATTTCTACTCCAGTGAGTATCAGGAACCAAAAATTTTAAGGATATGGGACATGACCTAACGTGATTGTGAAATGGGCGGAGCTTTAAGCCTCATTACAAGTTGTGGACAAAAAAAGCAGTTTTTATATTTTTACTCCTAGAGATTTAGGCCCAATCCCAATTCTAATTTCTACCCCTACCCCTCCCCCTTCCCCTCCGCCTTCCCCTTGGCCCTTCCCCTTGAAACTGAGCTACAAGGGATAGGGCTTGAAATTCAACCCTTACGTATTGGGATAGCCCTTCAACGATCGCATACGTCATCGCGTACCTCCGTCAGCGTTTACGTTAGCAAAACGCGACCAAATGCGTCATTGGCTGCGACCAGCCGCTACAGTCAGAGCCAGAACAGAAATCTCTGCTGGCAGGGTGTGATTTGTTAACTAACACCACTGAATGGGATATCTTTGGCGCTTCGTGCACCACATCCGACAGAATGAGGTGTCAGAACACTCATGTAAACAATAAAAGCGAGAATAACAGAACAAAACGTACGCAGTAAAGCAACCGAAAACAATACTCACTCCCAAAGCTTTTTAGCAGCAGCTTGGATTTCAGAAATCGCTGCTCATTCTCAGCTCGAAAGCGAATCAAGCGGCGTGTTTCCTCTGGATAACAACTTAAAACACGTAAATAATGGAGAAAATACATTTATGACAATCTTTCGCCGCGGGAACCGCCATCTTTATGAAATCCGCATGAAATCTCGCTGAAATGCGCATGGCATTGTGGGAAATCACTCAAACCCCTTCGTTCGGAGTCAGCTCCAGGAAAATCTCCGTTTGGAGGGGTACAGAAGCCCTACCCCTTCCCCTACCCCTCCGCGTTAACTGGGATTGGGATACCCCTACCCCTTCACGTGAACGCGCAAAATGGAGGGGAAGGGCCAAGGGGTTGGTCCAAGGGGTGAAATGGGATTCGGCCTAAGAATCTGATTGAGCCAATCCACAGAAAGGTTATAGTGTGTACACTGCAAAAAATTGAAAATGAAGAGAAAATTACTTAATACTAGTGAAATGATGCTGCATGGACAGATATTTTTACTTGATAAGACATCTTAGAATAAGTTGGTTGCAATCTAGAACTAAGTTTAATAATCTCAGAATTGGTGTCTTGTATTCTTCTAATAGGAAATGTTAGATAGTTTCAACTGTTTTCAAGATATTTTCACTTGCTAAGATGTCATTTTTTGCAGTGTACTGTGTTTTCTTTGACATGTTAAACTACCAGCGCAGTCAGATTCGGCTCCAGAAATAAAGCTTATGTGTGAAAACATCACAAAAGTACTATGTCAGGTGGTAAAGTGATTACTGGAGAAGCCAGCACTTTATATTTTAGTGTTTTTCCTTTTTCTAGAGCTAACATTGTATAATGTTACGTATCTACAAACTCGATACCCTTAAAAGCAGTAGGGGGCGCCATTTCACTCTGCAGACCAAACAAACCACAACTGCACTGGGGAAAAGGTTTTGAGACGTTAAATCTCATCTCATCTCATTATCTCTAGCCGCTTTATCCTTCTACAGGGTCGCAGGCGAGCTGGATCCTATCCCAGCTGACTACGGGTGAAAGGCGGGGTACACCCTGGACAAGTCGCCAGGTCATCACAGGGCTGACACATAGACACAGACAACCATTCACACTCACATTCACACCTACGCTCAATTTAGAGTCACCAGTTAACCTAACCTGCATGTCTTTGGACTGTGGGGGAAACCGGAGCACCCGGAGGAAACCCACGCAGACACGGGGAGAACATGCAAACTCCACACAGAAAGGCCCTCGCCGGCCACGGGGCTCGAACCCAGGACCTTCTTGCTGTGAGGCGACAGCGCTAACCACTACACCACCGTGCCGCCCGGTTTCGGGATGTTAAATGAAGAATGAAATGGGTTCGTCTGAAATTCCAAGCATTTGAAGTTTGCGTGACAATGCTAAACATGCTCACTTCGCCCCCTAGTGGTCAGAATGTGTAATCCTCCTGCTGGACACAGGTTTCGTTAGAGAGGGTCGTTACAACGCTGCATTTATGACGCAGGACTAGTTTGTTCATCAGCTCATTCGTGAGAGTTATACAGTGTTCTCAATAAATCTATGAATAAATGATCGTAAAAAGAGACAGCTTGTTAACACACTGCTACAGTTCCTTATAAAACATTTCCACGTTAACGATCAAACTACAACACAAACAGAAAGATATCATTTTCTTATTCTCATTTACAAGCCAGGCCTGACCTTTCAGATGCACCGTAATGTTTATTGTGGCCTTCTGACGTCAATAAATTGAGTTATCTTTTCAGTTTAATCTCATGAGTTTTGCCTTTAAAGGGCAGCGTCTCTCTGCAGGATTGCTTTTACTTCTTTTGGCTTCAACACTTTTCTGCTGCACTTTTTATTTTCACTGAAAAAAAACTTAATTGCATTAAAGGTCAGCAGTATTCCAGGAAGAGTTTATTTCTGAAAAAGTTAAGTTTTATATCTTTATTTGCAAAAGGAATGAAATTAGAAAGACAGAAACGAGGATATTGTTTCAACAAAACGCTGTGGCCTGATGTGGCGTCTTTCTTGTTTTAAATCAGGGTTTAGTGATTTGTAGCATCACTCTACGTTTATTAAGTATTGAAATCACAAATAAACTTTAAACAGCTTCTTTTGTTTCTTTTTTATCTATTTTTTCCTCATTATTTTAATCTGAGCCAGTCAGATCTCCTCTTCAGGTTTATAATGCTCAGAATGTTAATGACACAACATGGAGCTTTAAAAGAGAAAGAAAGAAAGAAAGAAAGAAAGAAAGAAAGAAAGAAAGAAAGAAAGAAAGAAAGAAAGAAAGAAAGAAAGAAAGAACATTGGTCCTGGGTCAATTTCATTTCTGATTCATGTGAATCATCCTAATTTGCATATTTTGATGCTTCAGTGAAAGTACTAAAGCTGAGGGGACACACACACACACACACACACACACACACACACAGAGCAGTTTTTGCTTGAGGTGATTCCTCCTTCACAGAATAATGATTCTTTACCAAAGTCGAAATAATATGATGAACTTGGTGATGAATTATTCATACTCAGAGCTCCAGATTAATTAACATGACAAAACATAAATATTCTGAAAATAAAATTTATTTAATTTGAAAAAAAACTTTAAAAAAAACACTGGAATAATAATAATAATAATAATAATAATAATAATAAATTGTAAAATGTTTCTGGTGAATTTTAAATTATAAAAATATTTTTTAAATTATTCTTCTATAAATTGCATATGTTTTAACACAACAGTGAAGAAAAAGCTCCAGTGAAAAAACATAAACTATAATAATTTATATTTTTTCAAAATTCCATCTTGGGAAAATAAAACAAAATATAAGAGAAATGTTTAAAGAAGTTTAAAGATGTTTTTTCGAGAGCCTCCTGTTCTTCATACAGAAAGTTGGAGTTCCAGTGGAACCCGATGCAGAAGAGATCTCCATGAGAGCTTCCTGGAACAGCATGGAGATGAGGAACTGCAGAAACATTCAAGGTTCAAAATCTGTTCCAAATTTATTTCCATCGTCTTCACTGTCGCTTCCTCCATAAGGACAGAAAACTCAAGGAGTCCCAGAGTCTGTTCTGGGTGTGGTGATACCGTGTGCATGTTGACTTCAATCTCCTGCAAAGAAACGCAGAGATTCGGTTTTCAGGTGGACGAAATGCAGGTTAGTACAGCTTAATACAGCTCGCAGGTTTCCTAGAACTGGCACATGTATTTTCTGTGTAGTTTCTGCATCAACAAAAACATAGTTTCGGCATGAACAAAACGCAGATTTGTCATGAATAAAAACTCAGTTTTGTCGTGAACAAAACGCAGTTTACGTGTTGAAAAAATGCAGTTATGGCGTCGACAAAAACCATTTTGTAGTGAATTTTGTTTTATTTTTAAAGACTTCTCTGTGATTATCTGTTACGAAGCAATGAAGAAGATAAAACTTTTGGTGTAAAAAAAAATCCAATTTCAAGTTCTGTTCACACTGAAACTGATTTTTAAAAAGGAACGTTATCTGATTAAAACACTTTCTGGGTGTGAAATGTTCTACACAGGTTTCAGTTTGATTCCTGAGCTGCGAAAGAAACGTTCCAGAGTTCAGAAGAAACCATTTAGAAGCTGAACTGCTTTATTTCCAGCTCCATCCTTCTCTTTGTGTCGACCTGAGATGGAGGTGTGGGCGGAGCTTAAATGTTAAAGTGTGTGTGTGTGTGTGTGTGTGTGTGTGTGTGTGTGTGTGTGTGTGTGTGTGTGAAAGACCATGGCTACCCCCTGCTGGTGATAAAAAAGTGCAGATACACACTTCACACACACACACAGAGTTAGAAATGAGTGTGTGTGTGTGTGTGTGTGTGTGTGTGTAATGAGGTTTATAGCCTGAGAGAGTGAGAACATGTTTAATGGAGATAAATCAGATTACAGCAGCAATAAGGACTTAATTACCGCGACCTCGACAGAATACACTCTGTCTGAATGAATCTCCACGTGTCACTGTACAACACGTACCCTCATCCATGGGTGTGTGTGTGTGTGTGTGTGTGTGTGATTGGATATGAAATGAAAGTGACCCAGGATCAATTTTCTTTCTTTCTTTCTTTCTGAAGAGGAGATCTGACTGGCTGAGACTAAAATAATGAGGAAAAAATGGATAAAAAAGAAACAAAAAGAAGCTGTTTAAATATTATTTGTGATTTCTTTTCTTAATAAGCATAGAGTGATGTGACAAATCGCTAAACTCAAATTTAAAACAAGAAAGATGGCACATTGCTTCATAATTTGCTCAAACCTGTAAACATGGCGACTTATTTTGTTTGTTTCTGTTTACTGGTTAATAAAGGTAGCTGTGTATGTCGGGCCACAGTGTTTTGTTGAAATATTATTTGCGTCTGAGCATCTGATATTCAGACTTCACCTCTCATCATCATTCTGCATCTGTCACTCCACAGCGCTGCTGAGGTCTGGACTCTGATTGGTCAGAAGGTGTTGATTAATTCTCTGTAACAGCAGCTCTGACTGTGGTGCAGGTTTATATTAATGCTCTCGTTTTGATACGTTATGGTTTCCATAGCAACACAAGAACTTCACAGGGAACAGTTTTGATGTGGTGAAGTTTTCTTAAAGTAAAGCCAGTATCTCACTGGGCTCCGACAGCCTGCGACTAGCTGAAGACACAGCGCTTGTGATAAAATATGTGAATTAGTGACAATTTTCACTTGGAATCACACTGAATTGATATTCACATATTTTACCAAAATTTTTGTGTCTCCAACTAGTCGCAGGCTGTCGCAGCCTAGTGAGATACTGGCTCGCACTTCCTGTCTCAACTCACACTTCCTGTCTCACGGAAACTGACTTGAGAAGGGTTCGTGACGGCTTTGCGACACCAGCGACGCATTTGCAGCTATTTTGAGAGAAATTTTGTCGCACGAATTTTTTGAACATGTTCAAAATTTCAGCAACGAAGGAGCGACATTTTGCGACTCATGCGAGGAAATTGAGAAGCTCCGTGAATGTTTCAAGACACTTTTGAAACTCTCTCGCAAATGGCATTCGCAATTTGTCGCAAGCTGTCGCAGCCCAGTGAGATACTACCCTAAGGAGAAATATGTGTGTGTGTGTGTGTGTGTGTGTGTGTGTGTGTGTGTGTGTGTGTGTGTGTGTGGTTTCTGTAAGGAGTCTCCAGTGTGAGTGCTGTGTATCAGTCAGAGATGAAGCTGGAACTTTAACTCTTCAGACATCTTCAGGACAGAGGAGGAGTTTACACTTCTTTACAGTTTATAGGCATGTGACAATAAAAATCAAAGTTATTAGATTAAGAATATTTCTACTACACTAGAAAGCACTAGAAAAGACTTTTAAAATGATGCATGAACCAACTATCTATGACAAATATTAAGAAAGTTATTTAATTTTTTAATTTCAAAAAATCGAGGGGATTTTCAGCCCTTAATTACACACTAAAACAATAGAAGAACTGTGACCAGTATCAACAACTTCCACCTGTAAATGACTATAACTTGCTTAATTTTTGTCCTACTTTTTGTCCGTCTGCCAGCAGCACTTGGACACATTGGTTTTGCTAACGTTAGAAAACTATGTGCTAGTCTTTTGATTACGATGAAACTTGGCAGTAATCAAGAAAAATACTTAAGCTATCACTTCTATATGTTTAGAAAATACAACCTACTCACCATTGATGGTAGCAGAAGTCGGAAGATGAAGGTTTACTTCATAAACAATTTTTTTTTCCACTTCCCGTTGTCACATCACAAAAATTCAAGAACCACAAGGTTACTGAGAATACTGACTACATCATCAGCACGGGCGATTGCCCTAAGACAACGAGGGAGGCTCAGCCTCCTCTAAAAATGACAAACATCGTGTAGGATGAATTGCGCTAGGCTTATGTTATAGCCGACCTTATAACATTGCTATTTCAGATCCAGAATCATAGAAATATATGTGCTCAACCCAACTACAGCGCGAAATCATTCCGTTATAACTTTCCCCAGTTCGTGACAGCGCGATGCAGCCCAGCCTCAGTGGACTTCAATGGCATTTGGGAGCTATGTGCTTTTCAATCTCAAAATGCAAGACGGTTATTGGACAAATACTGCGAAAACACCCGCCTACAGACTCCCAGCCTCACAGTGGGAGGGACATGGCAGTTTCCGCGAGGAGACTGGTGATTGGTGAAAGCGGACGGATATTTTCTTTGATTGACAGCTCGTTTCAAATATAGACAGGCGGCGGTGAATTTCAGTTCAGTCCCATGCGGATTCGCAAGTGCTGTGGTGTATTGTAAGAGATCAGCTTACATTTCGATTTCATTCATTACATACGGTTTCTACCAGCTTTTTTAGTTTGTATATATTTTCATTGTAAATAAAGTGTAAATATAGTGTTGTCAAGTTTGCTATCTTAGTTCCAGAAATTTTGTTTATTTCAGTGACTGAACTTGAACTTGAGGGGGCTAGTCAGCTAGCAAGAAAGCTGCGCACGGATGCCAAGCATTGCTGATTTAATTTTGGCGAAGCCATTTGCCAGTCTTCCTTTCGAGGAAAAAATTAAAATTAAAGAGCAGGGTAGACCAACGCCTCAAACTGACTTGGTGAAAAAGGTAGGGAATAATACTCGTTCCTTTCAGCTCTCCTGGTACGAGAAAGTGAATTGGCTAACAGCAAGTGACCCACATCAACAACAGTAAATAGGCTACTTTAGTAATATGTCATGGATGGACCAAAAATATAGAATCTATTTAAAATGTTTATGCTGAGTATATTATATTGGAATATATATTTTTCTGGATATGAATTAAACACAGCTACAATTTGGAAAACATTTTTAAACAAAAACACAGCCGAGAACATTTCACACTACAGACCTGGATTAAAAGTGAAGGGTTATCAAAATTGTCAATAAAACATTTCTCAGTCAAAATAAGTAAAATATAGGGAAAGTGTCATTGAATGAAATGTGTGGCCCCCAGCTCTATGTTTGGCTCCCCAAGGTCAGTGCTTGTGCCTATTCCAGAACACTCTGCTGTTACTGCTGAGGTTCCTGACAAAGAGCTGCTTTCAATAATGATCAATTTTTAAATAACATGCCACAATTTTAAAATATAAAATGTTAAAATATACCCCTCCCCCCCAACACCACCATCATGTATACTGGACAGTAGGCTAATGGGCCAAAAGAACCTGTTATTTCACAGTTTGTGACGCTGCCAACAATCAGCCAGATCAGAGGCAAGAGTATGGGCAAAATTGATGTGTTTTTTCTTTTTTCTTTTAAAATCTGGAAATATCGTAACCGACCAGCCTCCCCTGTTTGAAAGACTACCAGCCGCCACTGGTCATCAGTATTTGTGTACTGGGGAAACCCGCACGGGAATTAATAATGTAGAAATCAAAGACCAAAACGCGACGCATGAGTAGCCACTGCAGACTGCTAGCGGTAGGCAGAAACAATACAAGTGCTATGCAGGTCATTGTAGTGTAACTCTCAGTTTATTGGTAAAACGACAAGTTGCATTTTTTCTCTTATCAACTTTAAGAGAGAGAATAAAGACACTTTGGTGAGGGAGGGAGTGTTTATCACTGCTATAACGGAAGTGAGAACAGGAAGTAACATAAATTAACATTAAAGCCACTAGCAGCCTTGACGGGCCCTCGCACGTGTGGTTCCGCAACCCAGGACATATCGCCACCCAACAAAACAGTCACATATCATATATTCATCAAATGTTCATCTGGCAGGCCCATAACGGCTAAAGAGTATCAGAATCAGAATCAGAGTCATATTACAAGATATCGAGTTCAACATTCAGCAATATCCTACAGATATCAAATTCAACATTCAGTAATATCTTGGCATATGTTATAATATTTCAACATATTACAATATATCAAAAATCATTGTGCATTTTGTCTGCAACAAAATGCACAATGATAGAAGGTCACTATTATTGTGTGTGTGTGTGTGTGTGTGTGTGTGTGTGTGTGTGTGTGTGTGTGTGTGTGTTCGATTATTTGGTCCGCACCAGGCAGTAAAATTGTTACATTGTAGCATACAGACTGCGTGTGGTCCGCGTTCACACATGCAAACGAACCAATGCATCAGAATCAGAATCATATTACAAGATATCAAGTTCAACATTCAGCAATATCTTGGCATATTATATGTTATATTATTTCAACATATTACAACATATCAAAAATCCCTTAGCAATTCAACTTCAGCAATATCTTGGCATCATGTTTGCCAAGTTTGACATGAATTTGATGAACCGTCTAGGAGGAGTACGTTAAAAATGACCATGTGTAATTTCACTCCAAATGGCCTTATGACATCATCACTCCAAAGTTCTACCCATTCATTTCAATGGGAAATGGAAAAAGGGGTGCTATGAAGTCCCTGGGCCACGCCCGGGGCCAAAAGTCTGTGGCTGAGTAGCGAGGACAATGACTGATGTGTGTATCAAATTTCATGAGTTTTCGTGCATGGGAAATACCTCAAATAAGGCCAAACACGGCAGAAGAAGAAGAAGAAGAAGAAGAATGCTTCGAAAAACAATCTTGCACCGAACGGTGCTCGGGCCCTAATAATAATAATAATAATAATAATAATAATAATCCTTCGAAAAACAATAGGGTCTCGTACCGAACAGTGCTCGGGCCCTAATTAAATGAAAATATATACGAGGAAAAAGTGTAATGATGTTTAATAAAAGAAAACTGTAATTGTTGGTAAATTGCTGTGGTGTAAGAGGAATAAAACACTTAGGGACATGCTGTTTTGGGAAAATAATCAACTTCAGGGTGTACAGGTACCAGTGACTCGGCTTCACCACACCACTCCGTCTCTCAGTGTTTTACTGTAAAACACATAATGTTTATTTGTTATGCAGATATTATATGATCTTAGAATTATACTGTATTTTTTATTGAAAAAACAAACAAACACCCAAAACAGTTTCCCCCGAATAAAGAGTAGAGTTGAGGGTGTAAATGTGGGGTGTAAATACACTGTGAGGGTGTAAATGTGGGGTGTAAATACACTGTGAGGGTGTAAATATGAACACTGGTGTCGCTGAATATCACAGTCTCCTGGAGATTTGGTTATTTTATTGACAGCTGTGTATTAAAGAATGACCATCATTATACACAGCTGCTTAAAGATTCTCCTATAAAACTGATTGATTGTGACTTTGACCCACTTTATGTCTCGTACAGAAGAGGAGGAGATTCACAGCCACACACTCGAACAGGTAAAAGGAGCTCATCACTGTGATAAATTCCTCAGTTAATCATTCAGGCAGGAAACAGGGTTCAGTATGAGCAGGAAAGAGTGTTACATACACTTCATCTCTCCACCTTTATCATCATCATCGTCTCTGAGATTAGAACATGTCCTCCTCATGTACTGAACACAGTTTTAATCTACTCTTTTCTACAACTCAAGATGTGAATAACTAAAGAGTCAAATAAAGAATCATATGATGAAAGAGTTATATGACTGAACAATCATATGACTGAGGAATTGAAGCACTGATTAAATGAACTGAATAAATGAAGTAATGAATAACTTTATAACCGATTAATCAAACAACTGAAGAATCAAATAACTGATTAATTGAATCACTGGAGAGTTTAATAAATGAAGAATTGAATAAAGAATTATACAGCTGATGAATCAAATAACTGAAGTATCAAATAAGTGAAGAGTCAAATAACTGAAGAATCAAATAACTGATTAATTGAATCACTGGAGAATTGAAAAATTAAGTATTGAATAAAAATTATATAACTGAACAATCAAATAACTGAAAAATTGAATCACTGATTAAAAGAATTGAATAAATAATAATTTATAGTAATGAATAACTTTAGAATTATATAACTGATTAATCAAATAACTCAAGAATCAAATAACTGATTAATTGAATCACTGGAGAATTGAATTAATGAAGTATTGAATAAAGAATTATATAACTGATGAATCAAATGACTAAAGAATCAAACAAATGAACTATCAAAAAACTGAACAATTTACTGAATGAAAAATCAAATAACTGAAGAATTATATAACTGATTAACTGAAGAATCAAATAAAATTGAATAACTGTTGATTTGAATAACTGAAGAATCAAACATTGCTACAGTTAAAACCACCACAGCAACGTCGTAGAAACGATTATAAACATTACACCATTTAACCAATCTTTACTAAAAGCGTAACATTCAGAAAACGTTCCACTCACCAAAAACATGTTTTACACACATCTCTGTGAAATATTTAACACGAACACCTTCTCTGTGTGAAGGAATAAAACTAAACAGCAGCTGCGACACACAGCAGTGTCAGGGTGTGAAGTTTGTGCACAAACACAGGCAAATGTCAGCAAGCGCAAGGAGGAGATCTTCAGCTTCATCTCTAACATCTCACTCTGATGTTAAATTCATGAACACACACACAAAACAAAGAGCAAGGAAAATACAGTGTGTGTGTGTGTGTGTGTGTGAGAGAGAGAGAGAGAGAGAGAGAGAGAGAGAGAGATAACAGGAAAAAAAACGATTCAAGGAAACAGACTGGGAGTTTTGTTGAATTGTGTGCTAATGATCTCACAACTAATCAAAGCATCACATCCACTTTAGTCTTCGCCGTATCCATGGCAACCTGAGCCCATGCACTACCTCGTGTGATTTTAAAGAAGGCCACTTAGATGCATACTGTGTATGTTTAACATGAAGCTAATTAAGGTTATAAGTGCTAGGCCCGCCCCCTCATTAACCTTGGAGCTTCAGTGTTTTTATTTGTTTACAGACTGATCACATGATCAAACGCATCATTAATTATTCATTATTCGAGTCACAGTTGGGCCTGTAATGATGGACAGATATATCAGAGATACAGAGTGATGGATAGATAAATGTTTTATGGACTGAGATATGGATGAATAGAGAGGGATGAAATGTTATATGCATGGAGAGATATACCTAGTATAGATAGATAGATAGATAGATAGATAGATAGATAGATAGATAGATAGATAGATAGATAGATAGATAGAACAGTCTTTATTAGAAATGCATTATTAATTCTTGTGATATAATGAAATGTCTAACCATATAGACTGTGTTTTTGTGGTTTTAAACTCTGTTTGTCAGTGTGTGTGTGTGTGTGTGTGTGTGTGTGTGTGTGTGTGTCACACAGTCCTCTTGGGGATTACTGACCCACATGTAGAAAGTGTAAAGCTTCAAGCTGCTTTTAGCGCTTTGTATTCTGTGATGTGTGTGTGTGTGTGTGTGTGTGTGTGTGTGTGTGTGTGTGTGTGTGTGTGTGTGTGTGTGTGTGTGTGTTTTATCCCCACAGGAGACACGGCGCTTGTGTCTGACATTCACAACCACCCGCCTTCAGTCTGTTTATAAACCTATCAAATATAAAGCCACATTTTCTCAGTCAATAATGTGTTTTTTAAATCAGTAATAAACACAGTGTGTGCGTGCTGCAGTTATAGAAAATTATCCATCCAGGACACTTTTCCAATGGAATAAAAACGTGTTCTATTCTCTTCTAGCGGGTTTCATTAATTTGGTTTGATAGCATGCAATATTGTTAGCGTATCGCTTATCCTACGTGCATTACGTCGCTCTACCCAATGGAGAATGAGCGTTGAATATGGTTTACGATATTGCACAGTTGTCAAGACAACATGACGTCACATGTAGGAGACATAAAACTTCTGCGCTAGCGAGCGACTGGGACAGTTTGTAAACAAACATGGCTGCCAGGTTTGCTTCGTTAAATACGGAAGACTTTGAGAGAATTTTGAAAGAGAAAGACGTGTTGAAAACCTGAAAGGAATGTGTATGGGCAATAATAATAATAATAATAATAATAATAATAACAAAGAAAAAGAAAGCACAACTTTATTCATCACACACTTGTGAAATTTCCTCTTTGCATTTAACCCATCTGAAGCAGTGAACACACACTTGCACACACACGTGAGCAATGAGCACACACACACACACCCAGAGCAGTGAGCAGCCACGCTAGCAGCGCCCGGGGAGCAGTTGGGAGTTCGGTGCCTCGCTCAAGGGCACCTCAGCCCAAGGCCGTCCCATATTAACCTAACCTGCATGTCTTTGGACTGTGGGAGAAACCAGAGCACCCAGAGGAAACCCACGCGGACACGGGGAGAACATGCAAACTCCGCACAGAAAGGCCCTCGCCGGCTGCTGGGTTAGAACCCACCCTGGTGCAAATCCTGGCCAGGATCCTACCAGGATCCTAGCAGGATCTTACCAGGATCCTAACCAGGATCTTGTACAGGATCTGAAATATAATCCTAAAGGATCTTGTCCAAGATTCTACAGGATCCTGGACAAGATCCTGTAGGATCCTGTAGGATCCTATAGGATCCTACAGGATCTTGAACAGGATCCTGTAGGATCTTGTACAAGATCCTGTAGGATTATATTTCAGATACTGTACAAGATCCTGGTTAGGATTCTGCTAGGATCCTGGTAGGATCCTGGCCAGGATTTGCACCAGGGCTTTTAGATGAATCACGTTATTATGAAGGTTATTTTTCAACCAAACATGCTGTTGATTGTACTAGGTTTCATAGTTGAATAAATATGGAACACTGCTCTTTATAACTTTATTCAAGCAAACTCATGAAAACTGTAACTCTGAAATATTATCATGGAATAGTTAAAATTGTCTTCCATATTCACATTATTATGGTTTGTTGAAATAAAGGTCATCATATTTAGCTATATTTAAACCCTAAATCACATATAGTATGTGAGCCCTCTTCTGCTCTTGTACAGAAGGATATTTATTTAAGTTTAAAAAAACCTCGCAAAAAAACTTTAAATGCACTATCTATTCAAGAATTTAGGGCTAGCAAGCCTTGTTTCCATGCTACCCTGAATTTGCTGAATCAGAGTATTGGGAATTCGTTCGGCAAGAACCTACTCAGGATCCTGTTGGTATCCAGTTAGGATCTTATTCAGGATCCTACTTAGGATCTTGTTAAGATCCTACAAGAACATACCCAGGATCCTATTGGTATCCAGTTAGGATCCTGTTCAAGATCTTGTTTAAGATCCTACAAGATCCTACACAGGATCCTGCTGCAATTGAGTTAGGATCTTATTCAGGATCCCACTCAAGGTCTTGTTTAAGATCCTACAAGATCCTACTTAGGATCCTGAAGCATTTGAGTTAGGATCTCATTCGGGATCCTACTCAAGATCTTGTTTAAGATCCTACAAGATCCTACTTAGGATCCTGAAGCATTTGAGTTAGGATCTTATTCAGGATCCCACTCAAAATGTTGTTTAAGATCCTACAAGATCCTACTTAGGATCCTGAAGCATATGAGCTAGGATCTTATTCAGGATCCTACTTAGGATCTTTTACAGGATCCTGATACTTTTTCAAGATCTTATACAGGATCATGTTCAAGATCCTATCACTTCCAAGATTTTGGCTCCTTCTAGGATCCTATTTAGGATTCTGCACAGGATCTTATATAGGATCCTATTTCTACTTAGGATCTTAAATAGGAATGTAATCCTGTGCAGGATCCTATTTCTACACAGGATCCTATTCAGGATCTTAAATAGGATCCTGTTCCTATGTAGGATCCTATTCAGGATCCCATTCCTAAATAAGATCCTATAGGATCCTACAGGATCCTGTGTAGGATTTGCACCAGGGCAGAACCTTCTTGCTGTGAGGCAACAGTGCTAACCACTACACCACCGTGCATAATAATAATGACTTTTTTTCATGGTCTATCAGACAGATATATTCCACTCAGTTACTCATCTTCAACTTGTTCAGTATCATGCTTGCTGAATGGAATATACCTGATAGACCATGAAAAAAGCCAGACAATATTATTTAAATAATCAATAACAGGATGATGTGATGAAGCAGAGTCAGTTACCATCCTAACATTAATTATATTCCTCTTAAGCCACAGCAATTTCCACAAAACTGATCATTTTTAATTATTGAAGCACATTGTACTATTTATCCGTTTACAGTTACATTTAGTGTCGCAGAATGTGCAGGAGGAAATCGACGTTTTCTGTAAAGAGACATTTAAAGGAGTCTCCAGTGTCAGCGCTGTGTAACAGTCAGAGGTGAAGCTGGAACTTTAGGTTTCATCTTCAGGACAGAGGAGTTTACATTTCTTTATGGTTTCTTACTTTTTCTGCATCTTTCCTTTTTTTGTTTTATTAACTTTCAGAGAATGAATAAAGTGAGGATATTGAGGGAGCGACTGTTTATTGCTGTTATTGAGAGCTTGTTGAATTACATTAACTGTAACTATAAATGGACAAAAGTATAACATGTCCTTGTTTAATAAAGTTTAAAAACAGTTGTCGGTGGTATAAGAGGAATAAAACACTTATATATGATGATTATTTTCCAATCACTGCACCACACTGAGTGTTTTATTCCTTTTATACCACAGCAATTTGAGAACCGTTACAATGTTCTGTTGATTAAAGAATGACATGTTGTAACTTTTACCCATTTATAGTTGCGTTTAATGTTGTGGATATATCAGTTATTGCAATGAGACTTTATTCAGAATGAGTTTTGTACTTAGAGTTATTTTTTGCTCTAAAATGTAGACAGTACGGTGGCTGAGAAAGGACACAACACATCCCAATTATGACACGTCCACAGTAAGACAACATCTGCGAATGCAGAAAACACATACAGTGATTTGATGATGCATAGATGCATAATGAAGTGCCTTGCAAATTGAGAAAACAATTGCAAACAGAGAGAACACAAACAAATCCAGCCTACAACACATGTAATAATTTTATTTAAAAACGTCTCTAATGTAAAAAAAAACCCAGACAACACACACAAAAACAGAAACATGCTGGTTCTGCCTGGAGAACTGAGGGACGGAACCTTCAATGCTTCACAGGCTGAGGAAGTTGAACTTAACTTTATTTAGCTATCGCTTAGTTAGCGAGTATCAACAAGACAACAAATAACATTATCAAAGTCTCTTCAGTAATAAATATGAGTGAAATTGTCAATAAGGTTAAGTTCAACTTCCTCAGACAGCGAATAGTTGAAGGGTTTGGCTGCATCTGTTTGTGTTCTCTATGTTTGCAATCGTTTTCTCAATATGCGAGACGCTTCATGATGCAACTGTGCAACGTCACATCAATCCATGTGTTCTCTGCATTTATGAGTGTTCTCTTAATTTAGAAACATCATCGTAATTGGAAGTGTTGTGGCCCCTCTCGGCTTCCATAATACAGTAAAACATCTCATTGAGACAACACAGATGTACAATTAACAGTTATTCCATGAAATCGAGTCGTACATGAGCTGATAGCCGATGAGGAGCGTAGCACTGAGTTGTCTATAATCCATGTACGATGAGATTGAGTGGAATAATTGTTTTATTCTATCCACATTCACTGGATTTTGAGAAACATCCATCCGTCCATCATCTGTAGCCACTTATCCAGGCAAGCTGGATCCTATCCCAGCTGACTACGGGTAAAAGGCGGGGTTCACCCTGGACAAGTCACCAGGTCATCACAGGGCTGACACATAGACACAGACAACCATTCACACTCACATTCACACCTACGCTCAATTTAGAGTCACCAGTTAACCTAACCTGCATGTCTTTGGACTGTGGGGGAAATCGGAGCACCCGGAGGAAACCCACGCGGACACGGGGAGAACATGCAAGCTCCACACAGAAAGGCCCTCGCCGGCCACGGGGCTCAAACCCACAACCTTCTCACTGTGAGGCGACAGTGTGCCACCCTATTTTGAGAAACAGAGCATTTTTATTTTTATTTTTTGCAAATTCAATAAATAAAAACTTTATACAAAACATCTGACAAAATCATTTCCGCTTAGAATGTAAACAAACCGGTGAAATGACAGGAGCAATTTGTGATAAATGTGATAATAATTCTTGAAAAATAAAGATATGTTCTTACCATCAAATACTTTTATTCCATATTTTGTTGCCTTTTTGTATTTGGGGGGGTTTTCTTCTTCTTCTTCTTCTTCTTTAGGGTTTTTTTTGTTGGTTGGCAAACCAACTTAAAGGTGCATTACCGCCACTGACTGGGCTGGAGTCTGGAACAGGTGATACTGGGGGGGGAAATATATTATTTTAGTTATTTCTGTTTCTTTTAAATACTTGATAATTTTTGGGGTTTTGTTTTCGAGTAGTTTTTATTTCGTCCTTGGTTGGTTCAGCAACATGCTCCGCCATTTTGTTTTTCTTTATTCACAGTATATGAGCTGATATCCTAGTGGTAGAGTAGCCAATCAGAGCGCACAATTGCTCATATCCAGTGAATGTGGATGGAATACGTGGAATTATTTTATAGAATATTTCTGTATGATCTTTTTCAGCCTTCAGGTTATTTATAACGAGATACAGGTAGATAGTGATGAGATAGTCTTCAGAAGGGTTTGAGTTGTTTATCGCCGTGATAGAAACAACTGCTAAATAAATAAATAAATAAATATACACTTAGGTGTTGTTTTGATGATATCTATAATGGTATAACAAGCAATACACTGTCACTTGAGCATAAATGAACTGAAATAAAGTGAAACTGGAGCTGTGACAGCTATGCAACATTCACAAGATGTGCACAGCGAGGCATCACGTGGCGGATTCTGTATTGAATATTCTGACCAGCTCTCACTGCGGGAACACGCGCTCTCCTCCGGCTCCGACGCTCCAGCAGGAATGAGTTCTCTCTCCGAACCCACGAGTGCTGCCATCATCTTTTGTTTCTCATTGCTGATAATGTGAGAAATCGTATTTGTGCTTATTTCAGGGAATAGCTTTTTGATGTAGATGCTCACACACACACACACACACACACACACACTGCAAACTCAATTACAGCCTTAATGATGCAAATAAATTAAATTTATATATTGTCCAGGGATGAATCACAAATTTAATACCCACACACACACGATATTTAAAAAAAAAAAGAAAAGAAAAACAATTTTGTAGTGGAGAATACACAGCGCACGCAGAGTCCAAATGATGTTTACACATTACCCATAATGCCTTGTGTGAGAGAATGATGAACAAAACTCAGAGTTAATGAAATCCATCACTTGAACAGTCATTACTCACTTGTTCAGTTCCTTATATCAGTGTGCGAGACAGTGTCCATGATTTCCAACCTGTGGAAGGAGAAATGCAGAGGAATTTCACTTTATAGTTTAGTTTATGGACTTTAATTTTTTTAAACTTTCTTTTTTTTTTTTTTGCTCAGTACAACATAGAAGCCTCTACAATTTATCACATGTATTCTTACATTTTATTAAGTTTTATTAAAGTATTAAATTTAATAACATTAATTTTGCTGAGTATGACATTTAGGTCTTATAAAAAAGACTTGGAGAAGTACAAACATTATTATTATTATTATTATTATTATTATTATTATTAGTTCTGTCATTACAGGATGCCAGAACACACTTCCCAACCCATTCAGCAGATTAATCTGAATATTCTAATGAGTGGGCGGGGTCTATTTGGTGCAGAAACATGACATCATGATGTACATTTTCTTGCCCATGTTCAGATCCACAGTGTTTTGAGTTTAGAAACTTTCTAACAACTCAAATTTTTCACAGAATCCTACAGAGAGCTGTTCATGAAGTTTAAAGTGATAAATAAGGAGGAAGATAGCGCAGAACGTCAATTAAATCAGATTTATGTTCCACTCCATGCCCTTTTGAGAGTGTAAATTTCACACAGAATGCAAACGACAGTTTCAGTTCAGTGAAAATCACCAACAACGATCACTTTTATTCCTGTTATTTCCAACAGAGTGCTTTTTATAATCATAATAAAAACTGATATTTATGTGAAACTCTCGTTTAATGACAGGCTTATTTTTAATTTGTTAATTAATGGCCTCAAACCCAGTCCTTTAAAAAAAAACAATAAATGCACTTTTTTTAAAAAAACCCTTTATTTTAAATTTAACCTGCCTGTTTTTGCTTCTTTTCATTTTTGTTTATTCACACACAGAAAGTATGAAAAACACACACTCTTAGAAAATGTAAAACCCTAAAGGGTTCTTCAGTTCTCCGTCTGTGGGAACCTTTTATGGTTCTCAGTAGAACCCTACAGTAGATTTGTTTCCCTGTCAAACACGGTTCCACAATAGAACCATTTTACATGTCAGGTGCTCAGGACCCTTAATTATCTAATAAACCATTAAAAAAACCCTGAACACCTCAAAGATGCTAAAGCCACACCCACTTTGCCATATATTGATTTAAATATTGGTTAATTCAGACATTTAATCTAAAGACATCAAGCTGTAAGCAAAAAATATATAATGCAAATGTATCTCCTACATATATCTTATTTCCATATACAGACTCAAAGCCGGGGTGGCACGGTGGTGTAGTGGTTAGTGCTGTCACCTCACCGCAAGAAGGTCCAGGTTCAAGCCCCGTGGCCGGCGAGGGCCTTTCTGTGCGGAGTTTGCATGTTCTCCCCGTGTCCGCGTGGGTTTCCTCCGGGTGCTCCGGTTTCCCCCACAGTCCAAAGACATGCAGGTTAGGTTAACTGGTGACTCTAAATTGAGCGTAGGTGTGAATGTGAGTGTGAATGGTTGTCTGTGTCTATGTGTCAGCCCTGTGATGACCTGGCGACTTGTCCAGGGTGAACCCCGCCTTTCACCCGTAGTCAGCTGGGATAGGCTCCAGCTCGCCTGCGACCCTGTAGAACAGGATAAAGTGGCTACAGATGATGAGATAATGAGATGAGACTCAAAGCCACACCCATCTTTCCATATATGGTCTGAAAATTCAGAGATGCTGTCATTTCCATATACAGATTCAAAGCCACACCCACTCTTCCATAATTGGTTTTAAAGGCATGTCCATTCAGAGATGCTCTTATTTCCATATAAGAGCACTAAGCCACACCCACTTTTCCACATAAGGTTTTATGCTCTCATTTTCATATATAAACTCAAAGCCACACCCACTTTTCTATATATGGTCTTAAAGGCACATCCACATTGTTAAAATTAATTTTTATTACAGTGATGATGTTCAGGCCTTTAAGACCATACATGGGAAAGTGGGTGTGGCTTTCAGTCCATATATGGAAAGGAGCATCTCGGATGGATGTGCCTTTAAGTCTCACTTGCACTTGTTACTTGTGAAGACAAATTCCAGTTAAATAATTAACCGTCAGGGTTTGAGGTACAGCAGATTTATTGTGTCCTGGCATAGTAAAAAATTATTATTATTATTATTATTTATTTATTTATTTATTTATTTACACATCCATAATCAATCTAAACAATGTGGGTTAAATTTGGGACAGAAGAACGTTGTGTATTTGTGTTCCTGTGAGGATAAATATGTTTTGTTTTATTCGTATTTACAGTAAACTGTAAAGAGATGGAACAGAGTCAGTTAAAAACCAGTGAAGAGAGAAGTTTATATTTCATGGTGGTCATATTTATTTAACCAACATATTTTCACTTTCATTTTTTACTTTTCACATTTAATTTATTCATATATTACAAACATGACCAATGTAGGAACCAACAGGAAGTGGAGACAACATTCTGGGATTTCTGCATTGATCTCATCTCATCTCATTATCTGTAGCCGCTTTATCCTGTTCTACAGGGTCGCAGGCGAGCTGGATCCTATCCCAGCTGACTACGGGCGAAAGGCGGGGTTCACCCTGGACAAGTCGCCAGGTCATCACAGGGCTTTCTGCATTGATGTATTCCTCATTTTGTTCTCAAAACAAATGCACTTAAAAATGTATAACCCTGAAAGGCTCTTCAGTTCTCCCTCTGAGGGAAGCTTTAAATGTTCTATCAGAAGTTGATACTCTGTCAGAAACGGTTAAAGCAGGACCCCCTTTTCTGGAATCTATGAGCCCTTATTTATCCAGTGAACCCTTAAGGAACCCTTGAAGAACCCATTACCAGGAGCTAAATGGTAGATAAACTCCTGACAGGTTCTCGATATTAAGAAGAGACTCATGAACTATAATTTGAAGGCTGTACCTCATGCTTGCGCAGTTAATACACACTCTCAGAAAAAAAGTTGTTTTTGAAGGGTTATTTAAGGGTCCATGTTTGAGCTCTCAGCTTCCAAAAAAGGGCTCTGATGTGGAATTTTTAAATTTGGCTGAATTTTCTTGGTACTTGGTTCTTTAAAGGATTTTAAGGGCTTGTTGGATAAATAAGGCTTCTTAGCTTGGGTTCTACTTGGATAGGAACCTTTTCTGATTAAAAAACTATTTGTTGTTGAGTTGTGCTTAGAACCTTTAAGGGTTCCTCTGAAAGAAGAACAAAAAAAAGCTTAATGGTTTAAACATTTTTGCATATAAGAGTATAGAAGTTTTTTTTTTTAAACACATGCTTTAACACTTCCTCTCCACACCCCCTTCTAGTTTGTTAGAGGCCCCCATGGGGACTTTATGTATATATTCACTTTCATAAATGCTTGTCACCCAACTCCAGGAAATACTAAGGCGTGGGACGCACGTTAATGGGTGCAGATATATTCGGAATGCCCTTTCCTCGACCTGGCAACAGTTTGGCAACAGACTGTCAATATCTAAAATCAGAACTGATTGTATTCTGTCAACCGGTCTTCGTCACCACACATTTATATAGAAATTCACTTGTGCAGATTTGTGACCATTCTTGTCACCAAGCCCCAGGAAATACTAAGGCGTGGGGTGAGCACTAATTGGCAGAAATATACTGGAGATGCCCTTTTCTCGACCTGGCTAAAGTTTGGATACAATCTGTCAACATTTCATACGAGAAAAGTCACTTTTATTTAATGAACCGGGCATCTATCCAGCCGCCATGCCAGTAGCTGAACGGGCTGGATTTCTCTGAGAATGTTTTACATTTGTCTTCTCATTTAACATGTTGGGGATTATTTCTGCTGAAATGCCAAAAATGCCTTGAAAAAACTTGAAATATGAAACACTTGATATTCCTCTTACATTGTGCTCTGCATCGTAGTGTAATGCTCTGGATCTCAGTGACACTGTGTGTAATTACTGTATAAGGCTAATTCGCTTCTTTAATCAATATTTGAATCAGTCAAATTTTCAGTCAAAATTCTCTCTTCTGGGCGGCACGGTGGTGTAGTGGTTAGCGCTGTCGCCTCACAGCAAGAAGGTCCTGGGTTCGAGCCCCGTGGCCGGCGAGGGCCTTTCTGTGCGGAGTTTGCATGTTCTCCCCGTGTCCACGTGGGTTTCCTCCGGGTGCTCCGGTTTCCCCCACAGTCCAAAGACATGCAGGTTAGGTTAACTGGTGACTCTAAATTGAGCGTAGGTGTGAATGTGAGTGTGAATGGTTGTCTGTGTCTATGTGTCAGCCCTGTGATGACCTGGCGACTTGTCCAGGGTGTACCCCGCCTTTCACCCGTAGTCAGCTGGGATAGGATCCAGCTTACCTGCGACCCTGTAGAAGGATAAAGCGGCTACAGATAATGAGATGAGATGAATTCTCTCTTCTCTTGTTCAGCGTTTCATTCAGTGAATCTTTTGTTCGTGACCATGATTCACTACTCACTTGTTCAGTGAATCAGTTCGGACATGACCAAGATTCACTGCTTTCATTCAGTGAGTCAGTGTTTGAATCAGCGAATCATTAAGTCGTGTACGGCATTTGCTCTTTTCTGTGCAACCAATTGAATGAGAATGAATTATTTACCTAAACACACACAAATGTGAAACCTCATTTTCATGACTTTCTTATGCTGTTATTTATGAATTACTTTATTAGCCTCGGCGTCTGTGGGCCCTTCGTACGGGAGCAGGAATGTCCCAGTGAAACAGGAGCGTTCCCCTAATTACTGCAGTTTGACTCTGTTTACACCCATTTTCCTCAATCTGTTCCACTCACTAATACGTCTTGCTTTTGTATGAAACAGCCAGGAAGACAATTTAATGAATGCGTTGGGGATTTGGGAGTCTCATTAGCAGCATCCTAAAGGATCCAGTCAGCGTATTCAGAGAATTCTGTGTATAACTCAAAAAGGGTCCTGAACTATTACAGAGAACAACAGCAAGGACACAAAAGCCCCGAACAGCACACTCACTTCATTTTCCTGTCAATACAAAGTGTGCGCTTAAAGTGTCTGTGTTTCATTTCTCTTTTTTCTTTTCCCCACAGCTTAACTAGACTCAATTTGTTTTTCCCCACTTCATTCACTCATACACTTATTTTTATAAAGAAAGTGCTTCTTTTTAATAAAACCTTCCAGCAGTGGCTGGTGTAAATTGGCTCGCAGGACTCAATCCTGGATTTAGATCATTTAAAAAATAACAGGAAAAGGTTTTGTTTTTGGCATTGACGTCTGATTTACTGTGGATTTATTTTTTTTGTGGAAGCGTGCACAGCAGCACCACCACCAGTCATAAGAAAAACACACACAATGGATTTGAAATCGAGGCTGGGGCTGATTTCTTTCAAGCCCAGACTGTAGATTCATGCAGCCAATCAGCGACAGCCGTGGTAGTCAGGTGACTACACAGACTGACACACACACACACACACACACACACACACACCGCCCCTCCCAAGACCTGACCTTTGTTTGGGGCTGGTATCTTTCCCACAGCGAGCTCATGTGAAACGCAGTCATGTGTGTAATAAACATGAACAATGGAATTGTTTCATCGTCCAGATATTGATAGATAAAGTTAAAGTAATACTGCAATGTGAGGCATCTCTCATTAGGGCTAAAAATAAAACCGTCCTCCATCAGCTTCCTGTTAAACTTGACGCTTTGTTCAGGTTAATCTAACCCACTTCACACACCCTTGTGACGCTACAGGCCACATAAACACCACCAGCACTGCACAGGCCTGGGGCGACGTCCCAAACCACTCAGCTCTCAGCAAATGGGTTCCTTATCATTTAATAGAAAGAGCTTTAGGCATGTGATTGTCTAAAGGTTTAATTTGCTTTGGCAGAATTGAAGGGATTTCGTCTGTGCTCTGAAAAAGCACTAAAAACTAAACAGCATTTAAAAACGTGAGTGCGTTTAAATGGAAGCCTGATTTAATATCGTGTGCTATGATGCTTCCTCATGTGACGCACTTTATCAGAGGTGGAAAGGATTTTATATTTACATAACATTTTAGCTCAGCGTGATTGAAAATGAATACATGTGAATTGAATGAATACCTTCACTACATTTATACCATATAAATTCTCACTAGTCAGAAGAGACGCTGTTGATTAATTAACAATTATTCCACGAAATCGAGTCGTACATGAGCTGATAGCCGACGAAGCGCATAGCACTGAGTTGTCTATAAGCCATGTACGATGAGACTGAGTGGAATAACTGTTTTATTCTCCCCACATTCACTGGATTTTGAGAAACAGAGCATTTTTATTTTTTGCAAATTTGATAAATAAAAATTTTATACAAAACGTCTAATAAAATAATTTCCACTTAGAATGTAAACAAACCAGTGAAATGACAGGAGCAATTTGTGAAAAATGCAATAATAATAATTCTTGAAAAATAAAAATGATATGTTCTTAATACTTTTATTCCATATTTTGTTGCTTTTTTTGGTATTTTTTGTGGTTTTGTTTTCAAGTAGAGTTTTTATTTCCTCCTCGGTTGGTTCAGCAACATGCTCTGCCATTTTGTTTTTTTCTACTCACGGTATATGAGCTGATATCCTAGTAGTAGAGTAGCCAATCAGAGCATGTGATTGCTCATATCCAGTGAATGTGGACAGAATAATAACACTTATTCACTGAAGGTGATGTGAATGTTGGTGAATAATAATTGAGACGAAGTCAAGGTCGAGGTTTTTATTCACCGATATTCGCTGAGCCTGAGGCTGATAATTGTTTTAGTATAAATACAAAGGTCATTATTTAAAAAAATTAAAAATCATATTTAAAAAATTTTATTTCAATCTTCAAAATATTCATGTAAGTGTAATAACTTTCCGGTGCAGACTTGTGTCACTGATCTACGTTGAGTCACATAAAACACTTTGTTCTGAACTAGATAAAATAAATCCCAACCCCACCTTCCCTTTGAATAGTTTTAGACCAAACTTCATAGCAGCTTTAGTGCTTTTAGGAACAGCACTTTCTTTCATCATTTCTAATTCTTCCTCACTTACGCTGATGAAGTGACTGGCCGCCAATATGCTGAGTCGCTCGAGGTGATTATCAAGAAATAAATAATCCAAATCTCTCGACCAATCAGCGTGTGCAGTTTCCTATAATCACCTCCATATTTATCAGGTTTGTAGTACTTACATCCAGGACTCAGACTTGAGTCCGATTCGTGCCCTAATTTTAAGGACTCATGACTTGACTTGGACTTGAGCACTGATGACTCAGACTTGGACTCGTGCATTAACTGCATTCAGACTCGTAAATCGGAGACGAGGACTCTAATTTTTTATTTATTTTTTGTAATATGCCATAATAATTTGGCGTAAGATATTTATCTGGACTCTTACAGTAATGCTTTTATGGCTGAGGACTACAGTTGACTCGCTAACTTTAGGACTGCAGTTGTCATGAACAGTTTTGCACTCAAGTTTCCATCAATGAAGAGTTTATAACATCAACGAAACTGACTTCATGTTAAAACTGTTAATGTTATAGTCATGTTGTCTGTTGTTGCCCAAATGAGGATGGGTTCCCTTTTGAGTCTGGTTCCTCTCGAGGTTTCTTCCTCATGTCTGAGTTTTTCCTTGCCACCGTCGCCACAGGTCTCATCATTGGGGATAGATTAGGGATAAAATTAGCTCATGTTTTAAGTCGTTCAAATTCTGTAAAGCTGCTTTGCGACAATGTTTATTGTTAAAAGCGCGAAACAAATAAACTTGACTTGACTTGAATTGACTTTATATCTACATTAATTTTTATACTAATTTTGTGTGAGAGAATGCACAGTCACCTGTTCATACATCATGTTCAGGAACAATCTAATGTTAATGGCGCTAAAATGCCTGGAGAGACGCCCCTAGGATTGTCCACTTTGCTTCTACAGACTTCTCGTGCAGTGGGGAAAAATGCACTGTGATGTGTTCCATATGCAGAAGAACAATCGAGGAGACGACGGGGACGACCTCGAACTTCAATCACCATTTGGTAAGACTCCACCAAGAGAAGGAAGTGACATGCTGTGTTCATTGCTCTGTTGATAGTGGGCGGGGCTTGCTGAACAATGAACAAGCTTTTTATTTGTAGCCTGTTAACTAAAATGAGGCAGTGGAGCAGGAACGTTAATCCAACACAGGAGCAGAGACGCTTTCACAGAAAGGCAGCAACAGACACCGTCACATGGTGCGGATGGAGTCTTGTTCTCGGACTCAACTCCAAAGTTTCTTTAATGACTTGGACTTGACTCAGACTTGAACACCGGGGACTCGAGACTGGACTCGGACTGGAGGTTTAGTGACTCGACTACAACATTGCTATTCATATTAATTCTCTCTTACAGCAGCTCTGACAGAAGTGCAGCTCATTGACAGGGACGTGTAAAGTGGACGCTCCGTATAAATGGACTGATGTGGTGAAGTTTTCTTAAAGTATAAAGAGAAAACAAGTATCACACATCTAGAAGAAGACATTCAACTTAAAACAGCATGTAGAAGTGACTCCAGTAGTCAATCATAATGATTATTTTTGTTTCCATTTATTTTTATAGTCTGTTATTCTTTATCGATGTTTTATAAAATTAAGCAGTGAGAGGTTTTTTTGTGCACTGAAATGTTGATTTGGTTTCTGCGGGGTGTAAAAATGCAACACGGCGCTCAAAAGTCAACATAATTATCTCCTGATGATCTGTTTGTTCGATGGAGCAACACAGAAACGAGCGTGTGATAGATGTAATTTCAATTGTCGTTACCAGCAACAAGTTTTTAAACAAAGTGAGACATTTTAAATTGAAAAATTGTCACGTCAGCTCTTTAAAGATCTGAAAATTGTGCATTAGGACACCTGATTATCCAGATCATTAACATCGCTGATTGTAGTGTTGGTTCTGATAATAACGAAGGATATAAACACCCAAATGAACTCTGTGTATCATCATTTAAACAACAACTGTATTCTGTATTCCATTTCCTGCTCAGGAAACTTTCTGTTTCAACTTATAATAATTATAATTAATCAGAAAGTTACCAATTTGTCAGTGTGGTAATGAGATTTACAGATGTGATGTGCGTCCTGTGGTTTAACGCTACGCCCCGAAGTTAACATGTTCCTTCGTCCAAGCCCGTTCAGGCCACAGGGAATAACAGAAACATGGTGGATGAGTGTATTTTGTGGTTTTGCATTCGTTAAAGGTTCATTTTTGACTTTGTGTGGTTGTGAGACGGTGTGGAATTAAGCACCGCAGGATTGAAGGATGTGTTAAGTGACTCACTCAGACACGATGCATCATCAGATGCTTTATGTTTTATGAATCATTTATGAACCTGTGACCCAGTTTCTCTTCATAGCTGTTCTATCTGTCAAACACGAGCACTCCACTGATCCGATCTGATCTGATACAACAATCATGATCACACGTAGACGGGTTACTGAGCTGTGAAACACACACAGAGAGCATGTAATGGGCTGCGTCCCAAACCACACAGCAGTGGGCTGTACCATCAGACTACAGATGCAGAAACGCATCACGATTTATTTTTATTTGTACTAAAATGAATTACCAATGAATGAAAATGAAACGTTTATATGTTCAACACTAGAAAAGCACTCGGAGAGCGCAGACCTCCGCCAAGAATCCTTTAAAAAATTCCGGGATCCAGACGGTGATCCGGATCACCGCCAAAATTTAATGGATTGTTACTTGTGCCCAGTCACACCTCTGGAAAAAATTTCAGAGCAATCCATTCATAACTTTTTCCGTAATGTTGCTAACAAACAAACAAACAAACAAATGCTACCGAAAACATAACCTCCTTGGCTAAGGTAATAACAAAAGAACAGTATGCAGTAGTGTCTCTTCAGTCTGAGGCTAATGCTAATGCTAATGTTGGTCTGCACTAAATTATCATGGGTCAGTTATACTGTTCGGCTCACAATGTAGTAAAAAAGAATGACAAGGAAAAAGACATGATATTTCAAACACTAATTAGCCATCCAGTTCATTAACCAACCAATCCAGAAGAGGGGGGGTTTTTTTGCTCATGAACTGTTCTCCAAAAGAAGCTGCTGTATTGCCCATGAACTGCTCACTGACGGACGCAGTGGAGCGGTTCATGAACTGTTCACAGACCAAAAGTTAATGAACTTTTCAGTTTATGACCCGTTCACTGAAAAAAGGTTCTGCACTGTTCATGAACTGTTCACAGCCAGAAGCTGTTGCGTGTCTTCCCCAAACACCACAGTACACTCTCACTATTTTTGAATTCTTTGTTTGCATGCTCTATGTTCATGAACTGTTCTCCAAATGACACTGCTGTGCCCTTCATGTAGTGTTCATCAAAAAGCTGTTGTTGCATGAACTGTTCATCAACAGACACTGCTGCATAGTTTGCGAATTGGTCACTGAGAGAATCGGGTGTACTGTTCATGAGCTGTTCACAAACTAAAGGTTTATGTACTGGGCACCAAGATACATGTTTATGAAATCTTCACCAATAAACGGGTTGATGAACTGTTTACCAAAAAATGACCCATGAACTGTTCACAAGATGGGTTTATGAACTGTTCATGAAGGAACAATTTTATGAATGGTTCACCAAGAAACAGGTTTATGGACTGTTCACCAAGAGATGGGTTTATGAATTGTTCACCAAGAAACACATTTTGAGCTGTTTCATGCTCCAAGATAGCTGTTTATGAACTCTTCACCAAGAACCAGGTTGATGAACTGTTTACCAGGAAATTGGTTTGAGCTGTTCATGAGATGGGTTTATGAACTGTTCACCAATAGACATGTTTATGAACTGTTCACGAGATGGGTTTATGAACCAGTCACCAAGAGATGTTTTTTAACTGTTCACAGCCAGAAGATTTTGTGTATCTTCATCAAACACCACGGTACATCTTTGCTACTTTGTCTGCTTTGTTAGTTTCACACTAACCAGTTTGCAGTGCATTATGGGAAATCATAAGTGCACTGTATATTCTTCACTTTGCACTCAGAACTCCGGTATAAAGTCTGGACTCTGTACGCGTTTATCGTACATGTGGGACACGAACGTGTTCCTGCTTCGCCGTTCATCCTCCATCAGTCATCTGAGGACAGATTTTAAAAATAAAAAGAATCATTCCAAGTGTCTTCTCTGCGTATTAATTTGCCGGAGCTGGAATTGGCCGTCTCCTCGAGTGCTCTCACTGCTGGGCTCTGATACGAGTCACTGGAATGAGAGAAGCTTAACTGGATCAATATGCTCAGAGTGCGTGTAATTAACTCGCCCCTGAACCCATGACCCCGATCTGTTGATTCCTCTCCATGTTCACGCAGATGGGAATCGTGTCCTCTTCTGTGTAACGCTCAGGAATGTCTACAAATTAAAAAAAGAAAAGGTTTTCAGTTCAAAAAGAACCAGATTGTTTTAAGAGTTTTGGTTCCCCACTGGAGGAACCAGGACTGATTTTATCTTCCACTTGTCTAAGGAAGAAATTTCAAGAATTGGGGGCTGGAGGTTTGCATAATAAACATCACTGACTGTTACACACGATTCCTTCACTAAAGCGTGATTTATATCAGGGGCGGGACATTTTGTAAAATTTTCCTCAGACACACATAAATGGATAAAAAACATCTCAGAGGAACATCTCAGAACCTTTACCCTTATTAAAAACACCTGGATGTGTGAATATACTGGATATGAATATGCTAATTAGGACACTCCCCTTCATTCTGTTGTTATCACTTTTAGCATGAAATCACTAACATTAACTAATTTAACTCCCCATAAACTTTATTTATTCATTCTATTTTTATGATTATTTCTATTTTTATTTTATACTATTTTTACGATTTCTTCTGTTTTTATTTAATGTCATTCTTGGTATTAATTCTAAAATTATTTTTATGACTCTTCTAAGGTTTTTTCCTTTTTTTACTTGTTTTAACTCATGTTCTTTCTTTCCTTCTTATTTATTCTTTATATATATATATATATATATATATATATATATATAATAATGACTCAGAATAGTCATGTTGAGGAAAATCCATCACTCACATCACACACCAGGCAGCGAAGGAGCAGGAGGACGTTATTAATACAGGATTATTCATATTTAATAAACTCAATTTAAACTTTAACATGGGCCTTTAAAAACTTTTCCTCAGAACAGACTGTGTCAGGTTCATTTCCAGAGCAACAAATGTTGTTTTAATAAGCAGCGCAAATGCACAGAGCATCTCCGTGTTAGGGTTTTGCTGGGATTCGAACCTGGTTCGTTGGTGTGATAATCCAGCAAACCCCCACTAGGCCACCAGGGGGATGACTCAAATGCAGAGGCGTGAGGCGGAAGTAGAAAAAGAATCAAAAGGTTTATTTAAACTATATACACTATATACAGGGCAAAACAAAAGACAAAAAAAAAACCAAAGAGTATAATCCAAAAGAAAAGCAAAGTGCAAAAATTCAAAAGCTAAGAAGATCAAAAAACACAGTACAAAGGAAACTGGAGATAAACATAACAGCACAAAGACTCCGTGACAAGAGGACTGAACTCAGGGGTATAAATAGACAAACTAATTAAGGACACAGGTGAAGATAATTAGGCAATTAACACAAACACAAGACACAGGAACAGTGGCGGCCTCTAGAGGCCAAAATAAACACGACATGAAAAGGAAATAACAGCGGCCTCTAGAGGCCAAAACAGTCCTAGTCCTAACACTCCGAGTGTTTTAGTATCAAATATTTAGCGTTTGTGTGAATTTTGTAGAAATTCGTCTGTGAAATTGATGAGTATGGAGACGCAGTGCTCCACAAGTTTCACTTTTTTACTGTCACAGCAGTAAACAGCGGACTGTAAATGAAAGGGTTTCATAATAAAATGTATAATTTTATGCATTAACACACTGCCTGTCAAATACAGTTCGTCTCGTTCCTTTTAAACTCACGTCTGATCAAATCAGCCCATCTTATTCCCTTTAAAGTCCAGAGTCCAATCAAATCCTCTCCCCTCACTTCACACTCTTTAAAAAAAAGATGATCAGATCCCATGGGTTCTGCTCAGTTTCTTTAAACAAATTTTACGAGTTTGTTATTTCATTTGTTTTATTAGACATTTTATTGCCTCGGTTTCATTTATCTGATGTAACAACGTGACAACCGTCTGATTCAGATGAGATAATTCAGTCAGTGGAATCTGATTAGCATTTGAATAGCTTGAGCTCGAAGGCAGGAAAAGTTCTGAGTACTGAGAGACAAAACATTCACAAAATTCAGTGTTTACAAAGCGAAATCGCTAGAACTGTTTTTCTGTCAGTCAGTCAGAAAAATGCACAAGAGCGTACGACATATCCCTGAGCTAAACAATCCAACCTGTGAAGATATAAATTATACAGATTTCCCCTCATTAACAAGCTAATTAGTCATGTGTCTGGGTTTCAGAAGCCGTGAAAGCAGCAGCGTTTACCAGAATCGCTACGCCGTCGCTCCGTGACTAAGCACGCTGCAGGAGGACCGAGTCAGGGATTTGTGGTGTTTGATCAAAGATGGAAAACAACCGTCGATGAGAGAAAACTGATATATAGATTAAAGGAGAATATTTAAGTGAAGATGAATGAAAGTAATGGATGTGTGTTTACAGAGAAAGGGGCGAATAATTAAATCAGCGATGAGCTTCAGGTCAACAGTGTGGCCTTCAGGAGACACTGTGATGGTGAGAAAAATCGAAATCCAGATCGATTGGATCACAGCGTGGATGTCGTACTTTTTATCTACATTACAATCACATCGCAGAACAATCAGCTTCAAAACACAGATTTACAGCAACAAAGTACAACGAGCTGCAAAGGAAAATACTGCATTACTGACGTGTTATTAAACTCAAACATCAAAAACAGAAAATCACAAACTAATCACACATTCGTCTACAATAACCTGCTGTCTGTCTGTCTGTCTGTCTGTACTGTACATCTGTCTGTCTGACTATCTGTCTTTTTGCCTGCCTGTCTGTCTATCTGTTTACCCACTGTCTGTCTGTCTGTCTGTCTGTCTTTCTCCCCACCTGTCTGTCTGTCTGTCTCTCTGTCTGTTCACCCACTGGTCTATCTTTGTTTGACAGCCCACCTGTCTGTCCACCTGTTTGTCTTTTGCCTGCCTGTCTATCTATATTTCTACCCACTGTCTGTCTGTCTGTCCACATGTGTTTCCCCACCTGTCTATCTTTGTCTGACAGCCCACCTGTCTGTCTGTCTGTCTGTCTACCCACTGTCTGTCTATCTGTCCATGTGTGTGTTTCCCCACCTGTCTGTCTGTCTGTCTACGTCTGTCTGTCTGTCTGTCTGTCTGTCTCTCTACCCACTGTCTGTCTGTCTAACCACTGTCTGTCTGTCTGTCTGTCTGTCCATGTGTGTGGTTCCCCACCTGTCTGTCTGTCTGTCTGTCTGTCTGTCTAACCACTGTCTGTCTGTCTGTCTGTCTGTCTACCCACTGTCTGTGTGTCTGTCTATCTCTCCACCCACTATCTGTCTGTCTATCTCTCTACCCACTGTCTGTCTGTCTGTCTGTCTGTCTGTCTGTCCATGTGTGTGTTTCCCCACCTGTCTGTCTGTCTGTCTGTCTAACCACTGTCTGTCTGTCTGTCTACCCACTGTCTGTGTGCCTGTCTATCTCTCCACCCACTGTCTGTCTGTCTATCTCTCTACCCACTGTCTTTCTGTCTGTCTGTCTAACCACTGTCTGTCTGTCTGTCCATGTGTATGTTTCCCCACCTGTCTGTCTGTCCATCTGTCTGTTCACCCACCTGTCTATCTTTGACTGACAGCCCACCTGTCTGTCCACCAGTCTGTCTTTTGCCTGTCTGTCTGTCTCTCTACCCACTGTCTGTCTGTCTGTCTGTCTGTCTGTCTATCTCTCTACCCACTGTCTGTCTGTCTGTCTGTCTATCTCTCTAACCATTGTCTGTCTGTCTATCTGTCTACCCACCTGTCTGTCTATCTGTCTACCCACCTGTCTGTCTGTCTATCTGTCTACCCACCTGTCTGTCTGTCTACCCACCTGTCTATCTCTATGTCTGACAGCCCACCTGTCTGTTTGTCCATCTGTCTGTCTGTCTCGTTTGCTCTCTCTCTCTCTACATGTCTAGCTGTCTAAGTGATAATTGTCTGTTCATCTGCTCACTCATCTGGATGTTTATCTTTCTGTCTATCTGTCTGTCTGTCTAAATTATATTTCTGACAAGTTCTCTATCCACCTGTCTATCTGTCTGTGCGTTCAGCTGCCACCTTTCTGTCTATCAAAATTATAATTCAAGCAGCTCATTTATTTATTAGTGTTTCTTCTTTAGCTGTAAATATGACACGGCATCTATTCTTCTACCCATCTGTCTGTCTGCCTGTCCCTGTACCAACCTGTCTATCTCTATTTATTTATTTATTTATTTATCTATCCACCTACTTATCTACACACGAGTTTGTCTCTCTGTCCACATGTCTGTGTTTCCTGTGTATATCTGTGTACTGAGTGAGAAACAAACAGAAAGCAGGAATAACAGAAGTGTGTGTGTGTGTGTGTGTGTGTGTGTGTGTGTGTGTGTGTGTGTGTGTGTGTGTTTAATGTAAATAAATGCACATGTTAATGATGCAGGGAATCAGCACAGACTGTCGTGTGGCTTTTAAGCTTGTAGCAGAATTCTGCCCTGTTGCCCCAGGCCATGTCTTTAGATTAGACAGTAATATAAGCATGAAATCCTTTTAATCTATCTTTCCTTATCTCAGAGACCATCAGTATAAAGAGTCGTCACACTCGGGGCTCCTGATGGAGAGAAAATCAGAGACGGACGAAACAAAAGCTGACATTAACATTTATAAACAGCAGCTACTTTTTAATTAGCACTTTCTTTGCTTTGTTGCTTCTGATTTTTTGTGGAAATGTTTAAAATGAGTCATGATCTGCTCCACTGAATGGGAAGCTCTGCTGCAGGCTTTCACTCGGCCAGCTGTAATCACTCGACGTGCTAAAGCACGATCGATCGGCCTCTTTAGCTCCGCTGCATGCTGATACCTTTATTCGACACTCGTCTGCACGGGATCAGCTCTAATTTATTCGTCTTTTAGCCGCTCTCGACATGTTTAATCTCAGCAGGGACGGATGCAATCGATCCCTCGTTCTTTCATCCCATTTCGTCCAAAGAGGAAGCACAGATGGAGGGGGAGGTGTCACTGATAATCGTTTCAGAAAGTGGTGAAATAACGCTGATGGCATTTTTAACACCCACAGTGCTGAAATGATGAATAATAAGACAGAAAGTTGGGCTTGTGTTTGCTTTTTAAACATTTAATCCTCTTTATATCTGTCCATAAACAGAAAATGTTATTCAGTCGATTTTCTCACATACGTTCTGTTTTCTTGCTGCCATTTTAAAGACTATTTATCAGTCAACCTGAGAGCATTGTGAACCGAGACAATTTCCTTTAAAATAAAGCATGATGGAATCAGTTTATAATTTTTTACATATATATGTGTGTGTGTGTGTATGTAAAAAATTATAAACTGATTCCATATATATGGGCGGCACGGTGGTGTAGTGGTTAGCGCTGTTGCCTCACAGCAAGAAGGTCCGGGTTCGAGCCCCGTGGCCGGCGAGGGCCTTTCTGTGCGGAGTTTGCACTCCGGTTTCCCCCAAAGACATGCAGGTGTGAGGGAAATTTAATGGACGAACATTATTATTCTCTGTGTTTCTGTATGTTGAGCTCAAGTGGCTTAGTGTACTGAGAAGAGATGTTTTCCACATGCTGTAATCGCCTTTCTGTGGCCTTGGCTGGTGATAAGCAGGGTGTCTGAGTTCCTGCACATAGCAGAGCATGCCAGGTGCACGCTTTAACAAAGCTTCATAGAAAATCTTGAGCCAGTCACGTGAAGACACAAACAGTAAGCGAACGCCTTTAGAGTATCTAGATAACAGCCACTAAAACACAACTCAGAGCGCGCGCGTACTCTCGGCATCACTGAAGTGGTGTCTTTATAATAAATAACTGAAAAGACAACTGCTAAGTGTTCTGAAGTGTTTATTAGAAGTTTCCATTACAATTTGGCGTCCCTGGGTGGGTCCTACGCATCTGCTCCTCGGACGATGGAACACTCCCAAGGCTACGGTGCAGAGCTGAGAACTCAGACGAGAGACCAGATCGTCAGGGCTCACCGAACCAGTAAGTGATAACTTTGCATTCTTGTGTAAAGAAATTAGTGGAAACAGTATTTAAAGACTGATATAAGAGATGGACAGAAATTTGTCCGAGCCAGGAGGACTGCTAAGCTGTGGTATCATCAATATGTTTGCAGAAACGGATAAAACACAATTTTGAGACAATAAACCGTGAGTAGTTTATTGGGTTGTGTAAGAGAATTATCTGCCTAAATGATGACTGGGTAACGGTTCACCTACTTGAGAGAGGGAAGTACAGGTGCGTGTCTCGACGGACTCACGTTCAGCGATTCGTAACTGGGAAAGAATTGAATCTTGCTCCCTTTGTTCTGTGTGAACAACTGGCCCGTTGTAGGAACGGGATAGAGAGGTTCGATCACGAATCGCAAAGACACACCGGTGTGCACGCAAAATATTGATGAATTAACAGAGTACTGTCCTCCTCCAAATTCTGAAACAGAGAAACAGATTTTGTACACATGCATGAGTTGTCTTTGAGGTTGTTGTGCTAAAAGATATCTACTTTAGTTTAAGGCAAATGTCAGATAAATTGTTTACTAATAAGAACACGCCTAAAGGATTATTGTGTCACATTTTTGGACATAGTCCAACTTGTTCTTCTTGTGATCCTAATAAAAAACTCAGCCATTGTTGTCATAACCCATTGATATAACAGTGTACAAAGAGGAACAGAAACAGTAAGTTAGGGAAAGAAAAGAAAAAAGCAAGTAAGTGTGAGGCTGCATGTGCTATAATAAGAATTGGCTGTTCCTATGACAGCCCAAACATCCAGTTTATGAAAACCTCGTATGGCAAGGATTATTTGGCACAGTTTGACATATGGGTAAAGGACTTAGGATTCCCTGAGAAGGGCAGTTTTAGTCCCAGGCAGATAGAACAGTTAGAAGAAAAGTTGAAACAGAAGGGAAAAGAAGAGTCTGCAGATAATGTTAAGTTCTTAGGGGACTGGAGGGCGTTTTCTGCATGGAAAGAAGAAACACTTACCCGTAAGAGAGAGTACAAAAGAGAGGAATGACAGGCAGGGCTCTCACCCTCTTCTCAGTGTTTGAAATTTCAGATGGACCCTGACCTGGAGTCTGCCCCACCACCCCAACACACACTGCCTCCTCAGCAAGGTGGAGCATCACTCCCACAAGCACTTCACCCACAGAAAGGGGGAGAAGTCGAGACAAAGAAAAAAACTGAGCCTCTGGAATCTCTCCCAGCCTACCAGCCGCCTCCAGCATCAGCACCTCTCCTCGCTTCTCCGTCACACATGAAAACCGGTCTTGCATATGACGACGGAAGAGACACCCTCCTGGACCTGACCACATGCTCACCAGTGGGTCCAGAAGGCTGTAACCTAAAGTCTGAAGTGCTTCATCTTCCAATGGTAGAAGTGGCTGGAGCTGACAGCGTGCTTCTAGTCCACAGACCCTGGACGACAGCTGACATCAAGAGAATTCCGACCGACCACCCATGAACTTCGCCGCCTAATTATGACCAAGATGGGTATAGACTGGAACAAGGTTTCCAGAGAGTGGCCAGAAGCCGACCAGCAGATGGCAACGGTGAGTACAGAGATACCATCATTTCTCTCTGTGCTCATCTGATCGAAGCTTTTCCCTTGAACATAGACATTACTTAGATTAGTATGTGTAAGCAAGAAGATGGTGAAGTGGTGTCAGCGTTTCTCGCCTGTCTCACCGCCGCGCACAAGAAACACAGTGGCCTGACCAGGCCTGTGACCCTGGCTGCAGTGGAGGGCACTCCTGAGCCTCACCAAGATCGAGCAGTACGCTGTGCATGCAGAAAGGCTGCTGAAAGAGAAGAAGAAGACAAAGTCAACACAAAGAGACCAAGACCTACATGCCACCACTCTCATTCTTCTCCAGACTGCTCAGCCTGGACCTAGAGGAAGAGGTCGAGGAAGGGGCCGAGGCAGGATGACCTGGGGTGATCCGTCCTGGATAAAAGGCGCAACCTGCTCCAACTGCAATCAGAAGGGACACATTGCTTGAAATTGTCTCCACAGTAGCAGCCAGAGGCCCTGTGAGGAGTACAGCAAAGCAGACTGATGGGCAGACTCCAGGAACGGGCCCCACGCAGAGAACAGGGGAGGTAACACACACACACACCTGATGATACACATACACATAGACAGGAGCATTCACATAACGTTAAACACATTAGTAGCAGCACCTGCATGCAACAGCAAGACTACACAGAAACGCCCGATACACCAGTCCAAATAGACACACGTGAAGTTGCATTAAGTTTGTTAAAATACACAACTACTCCCTTCTCCAAACTCCCTTGTGTGCCCCTCACTGTGTGTGGGCATGTGTTAACCTTTTTAGTAGATTCTGGAGCAGGACACTCAGTCATACAACATGGGGTACTTCCAGTAGACCCACCGCTCAGCTCAAATTAAATTCAGACGATAGGCATCTCAGGATGACCTGTAACCAAAACTTTCTCAGTCAACCTCCCATGTAAAAGCGAGGGAGGAATAGTTACATCCCACTCATTCCTCATCTCACATACATGTCTAGTAAATTTGTCAGCACGCGATTTAATGTGCAAATTAGGAGTAAATTTCATGTCCACTCCAGATGGACTAACTATTGAAGTAACTGAAATGTGCGTTGTGCAGTATGGGTTTGGAAGCCCCCTGTATGTGTATGTCTGGCGGCTCTGCTCAGATCAACTCACACAAACTCCCAAACACCTTGTACAGCTCGCACACTTCACCACAAACACCTCATCAGTTGACACAGATTATATGAAAGAGGAAGATTTGCATTGTACAGCACATGTTCACCAAGGGCAAGATGTAGAGTTTGAAAAGCCTTGGTTTGCAGACCCCCACGCACATGAAAGATTGACCCTCAAAACTCCATATTGGTTTAAACATTATTGCACTGTGTAGGTCCATTTTACTCGTTGTCCGAACAACTGCATCAATGTTCATCGCAGTGTTCTCAAACATGTTATGCTCGGCCTCATGTCAGAGGACTCTGAGGTCGGCTGCTGCCAGCATGATTTCTTTGACATCGTTAATTCTATACCCCATGTCTCATTAGCAAAGCCACGAGCCGCCCATTGGAAAGATGTGGGAAATGGGTCAAGAAGTGTGCAGTCAATGGTAATGAATGGTCCCAAACAGAGGACCCTAGTGTGTTGTTTTGCCAAAAGCTTGGGGTCTACAAACAAAGTCATGCTATGTGTGTGCATGTTAAGCGCAGCATAATATTAGCCACTGATGACCAGGGTCCTGGGGACCCTGGCCATAGTGGCCTGTTTGTCTCTGTTTCCACAGGCATAACTCCAGCAGAGGTGCACCCCAAATTGGCGGGAGTTCCAAATTCCATTTGGGTGAAGGATAAACATGATGTAGGCCTAATAAAGAATGCTGAACCAGTGGTGATCACCCCAAATCAGATTTCAGGCCTAAACAGACCCAATACCCACTTAAACCAGAAGCAATCGCAGATATAAGACCGGTCTTTGATTCGTTGCTGAAGGCAGATGTAATTGTCCCTTGCCAGGACTTTCCAGTGCGCACTCCTATTTTTCCAGTTAAGAAGGCAAGAACACCGTCCCAGCCTGATGAGTGGAGGTTTGTCCAAGATCTGCAAGCAGTCAATGCTGCGGCTGTCCCATGCATACCTGATGTCCCTAAAGAGCGCTCTGCAGACCACACCCACTCTGGGATTGCTTGACCCCAATAAACCATTTGTTCAAACTGTAGATGAAAAGAACTGTTTTATGACCTCTGTTCTTTTACAGAAACATGGGGATAGATTGAGACCTGAAGCCTACTTCTCCAGCAGGCTGGATCCAGTGGCGGCTGGACTTCCTGTTTGCCTGCACGCCATTGCTGCAGCTGAAAAGGTGGTAACTGCCTCCAGAAATATTGTGGGGTATTCTAACCTCACCCTTTTGGTCCCACATGCTGTCTCCCTGCTTCTGTTGGAGAAAAAGACATCACATTTGTCAGCACAGAGATGGTTGAAGTATAACACTGTCATACTTGATATGCCTAACATCATTGTGAAACATTGTACTGTTCTGAATCTTGCCTCTCTTCTCCCTACAGAGGTCAATGGAGAGCCACATGACTGTGTTGCTCTCACTAACGATTTCTGTTCCCCCAGGGCAGACTTAAAGAGTGACCCTTTGGAAAATCCAGACATGGTCCTCTATGTGGATGGTTCAGCCTCCAGAGACTCAGAGATGGGAAAGAACAAAGTAGGTTTTGCCATAGTGTCAGATCACGAGGTCCTCGAGGCATCGTGTCTGTCCTCAAACCTGTCGGCGCAGGCCGCAGAGCTCTGTGCCCTTATTGAGGCATACAAATTGGCTGCAGGGCAATCTGTCAATGTTTTTACGGACAGCAGGTACACATTTGGCATTGTGCACGATTTTGGCACCATTTGGAAACAGAAATTTTCTCACTAGCACAGGATCTCCCACTGCACATCATAAACTGGTCTCTGAGTTGTTGGATGCTATTCTACTCCCTAGAGCCATTGCTGTGTGCAAGTGTGCTGCCCATACTAACAATACTGATCTTGTGTCTCAAGGGAATGCCAGGGTGGACGCGGCAGCTAAGTGTGCAGCCTCAGCTTCCAGTTCACCCTCTAACCTTGCTTTTCCTCAGGTTTCTACCTCCTGTTTACAGCTAGCGGACCTTCAGAGCACTGACACCCAGGACGAGAGACGAGTCTGGAAACAGGCCAGCTGTATCTTTGCAAACTTGGTCTAGGTTTGTCCCTCGGGCCACCCCTGTCTACCAAAACACATGTTCCCTTTCTATGCAAAATTGGCACATGGGCTCACCCATGTGTCAAAAGGGGGGATGGTAGCAGAAGTAACAAAGAGATGGTTCACAAAGGGGTTTTCAAATTACGCTGTGAAATTTTGCAAGCGATGCTTGATATGCGGACAACATAATGCAGGTCAAGGTATCAAACTAACTCAAGCAGCACACCCAATACCAGACAAACCATTTGGTCTTCTCCAAATGGACTTCATTGAACTGACACCTAGTGAAGGGAAAAGGTATTGCCTGGTAATAGTTGACATGTTTTCAAAATGGGTTTAAGTATTTCCCACAGCTAAACAAGACTCAGAGGCAGTAGTCAAAGCACTCCTGAGAGATATAATTCCTAGGTGGGGTATACCTAGCAAAATCTCAAGTGACAATGGAACACCCTTTGTTAATGCAGCCCTAAAGAAAATAGGAGCATTCCTAGGGATAGACCTGAAACAACATTGTGCCTACCATCCTGCCAGTGCAGGAGCAGTAGAGAGGGAAAATGGGTCCCTTAAAAAATAAACTAAGCAAAGCTTGTGCAGAAACAGGGCTAGGATGGACAAAGGTCCTCCCTGTAGTACTCACACAAATGAGGATGCAAACTAGGCCTAAACATGGGTTAAGCCCACTTGAAATTCTGTTTGGACGAGTACCCAACATGGGGATAGGGCCAGCTCAAGGAACACTGCCGGACACCACACTGTGTGATGATGCAATGTTGAATTACTGTGCAACGTTGTCCTCTGCTTTGAAATCTATCCACAAACAGGTAAAAGAAGCACTTCCCAAGCCTGCTGAGGGACCTCTGCACGATCTACAACCAGGGGATTGGATAGTGGTGAAGGACTTCCGACGAACCAAGTGAAACAAGCCACGGTGGAATGGCCCATTCCAGGTCCTGCTCACAACCCCAACAGCAGTGAAGGTCACGGGCAGAGTGACATGGATCCACGCTAGCCACTGCAGAAGGGTTCCTGAGCCGGCTGAGCAGGAGGAAAAAGGAGGCCTGAGTGACCCAGACGCTGACTAAAGCTCATGAAGAAAGACATCACTACATGGAACAGTGCGAGTGTCACATCAATCATGCACGCACCCTCAATGGGGAACAGTATTTCAGTGTCTAGCCAATAGATAAGTCTTAGGGTTTCGAGTTTCCTCCAAGTCCCGGTGAGGTGGGACGAGGGCTGATAGGGCATGCCCGCCCTCTGAGCACCAACAAACATCAAGAAGGGCAAGGGTTAACTTGGAGACATCTCATCTCATCTCATCTCATTATCTGTAGCCGCTTTATCCTGTTCTACAGGGTCGCAGGCAAGCTGGAGCCTATCCCAGCTGACTACGGGCGAAAGGTGGGGTACACCCTGGACAAGTCGCCAGGTCATCACAGGGCTGACACATAGACACAGACAACCATTCACACTCACATTCACACCTACAGTCAATTTAAAGTCACCAGTTAACCTAGCCTGCATGTCTTTGAACTGTGGGGGAAACCGGAGCACCCAGAGGAAACCCACACGGACACGGGGAGAACATGCAAACTCCGCACAGAAAGGCCCTCACCGGCCACGGGGCTCGAACCCGGACCTTCTTGCTGTGAGGCGACAGCGCTAACCACTACACCACCGTGCCACCCAACTCGAAGACATAGTTAACATAAAATCTCATCTCATCTCATTATCTCTAGCCGCTTTATCCTGTTCTACAGGGTCGCAGGCAAGCTGGAGCCTATCCCAGCTGACTACGGGCGAAAGGCAGGGTACACCCTGGACAAGTCGCCAGGTCATCACAGGGCTGACATATAGACACAGACAACCATTCACACTCACATTCACACCTACGGTCAATTTAGAGTCACCAGTTAACCTAACCTGCATGTCTTTGGACTGTGGGGGAAACCAGAGCACCCGGAGGAAACCCACGCGGACACGGGGAGAACATGCAAACTCCGCACAGAAAGGCCCTCGCCGGCCATGGGGCTCGAACCCGGACCTTCTTGCTGTGAGGCGACAGCGTTTAGTTAACATAAAATGAAGGGGGTAAATCATTATAAGCTAGGTCCAATCGTGGGCCTGAGTATCCTGATCCTGCTGGGGTTCACGGGAGGATTCGTGTGGTGGTCGATACAGGGAACCCAGGCTGACACAGAGTCGAAGACAGTTGGTTTAGTGGATGGAAGATTCTGATTCTATCCACCATACTGGTCCTAGGTTTAGTGATTGTGATGCTGTGTTTGCTCCCTGTTTTCTGTCAATGTTGTATGCCTGTGTTTCAGAGGCAGCTGAAAAATATCTTTTACCAGATGGTGAAAATAGACTCAGACGACTTGCCTGACTGGCCTCCAAACCCACACGAAGACTATAACCCACCGTTCGATGACATCAGCACAGTTGACATGAAATTAGCCCTAACTTAAAACACTTTCATTTATGGTTGTTTCCTGTTCTATTATTCCTGATCTATGTATATAGCTTGCTAGCATTAACTTAAGACATCTATGTCTTACAAAACAGCCTTAGCATTATCCCTGTACACTCAATGACGTGTTAAGTCGAATCTCTCTTGGAACTCTTATCACTGAAATTGTGTACATTTCTTTCTTTTAGTAATTATTATCCTGTAGGATAAAAAGGGGGGAAATGTGAGGGAAATTTAATGGACGAACATTATTATTCTCTGTGTTTCTGTATGTTGAGCTCAAGTGTCTTAGTGTACTGAGAAGAGATGTTTTCCACATGCTGTAATCGCCTTTCTGTGGCCTTGGCTGGTGATAAGCAGGGTGTCTGAGTTCCTGCACATAGCAGAGCATGCCAGGTGCATGCTTTAACAAAGCTTCATAGAAAATCTTGAGCCAATCACGTGAAGACACAAGCAGTAAGTGAATGCCTTTAGAGTATCTAGATAACAGTCACTAAAACACAACTCAGAGCGCGCGCATACTCTCGGCATCTCTGAAATGGTGTCTTCTTCTTCTCTAATTCTCTCTTCTTTCCTATTTTATATATCTGTTCTATATGATCTATTATAATAAATAACTGAAAAGACAACTGCTAAGCATTCTGAAGTGTTTATTCGAAGTTTCCATTACACAGGTTAGGTTAACTGGTGACTCTAAATTGAGCGTAGGTGTGAATGTGAGTGTGAATGGTTGTCTGTGTCTATGTGTCAGCCCTGTGATGACCTGGCGACTTGTCCAGGGTGTACCCCACCTGGGATAGGATCCAGCTTGCCTGCGACCCTGTAGAACAGGATAAAGCAGCTAGAGATAATGAGATGAGATTTTATATATATATATATATATATATATATATATATATATATATATATATATGTATGTTCAGAATTAAAAGCTTATGCCGGGTAGTTATAACTAATAGGGTTTGTTTTTGTTTGTTTGTTTGTTTGTTTGCTTGTTTGTTTGTTTGTTTGTTTGTTTTGGGGTCTTCTATTTCTTTTTATTTATAGATCAGTGAGCTACAAGGTAAACACAGAAAATAAAATAAGAAGTAAAATATAATACAACAGCACAAGCTACAGATATAAAAGCATAGTAAGAACTAAAAATAAAATAATTCAAGGTTTTTATATGTTTTGGCCATAAGGGTACAACAGCAATGTTTGAGAAGATGACAAGCCCCGCCCACAATCAGTGATAAGTTATGGAAAATGAAGGCATCTGGTTAAAAAGCTTCCACACATTTACGGATTGTAAAAGCTTTTCAGCAGCTTCAGTGCAAAACAGGAAGAAATGTGATGCTCATTCACTTCATTAAAGATTCCTGCATCATCAGTGAGAGATATTAAACTCTACTCTTACTGAACAATCTTCATTGCCAGGATGGGAAATCTGATTCCAATTACTGTTCGAATTCCTTTCTCATTGCACTGAAGTAATTTACAGAAGTTTACTTTCCTGCTGTACTAACGTATTCGATTTTACTTTGTTACTGTAAATAAGTAATTTATTTGACTTTAAGGTTCGATAAGGTTCATCACAAGGAACTCCTCAGAATGCTGAAGAAGATCCAGATTGGTGACAAAGATTTCAGAATTATTAAAAATCTTTACAAAAATCAGAAAGCAGTAGTTCGACTAGCAGAAGGAACAACAGCTTGTGTAGAAATCAAATGAGGGCTTAGACAAGGCTGTGTCATGTCACTGGACTTGTTTATACTTGTACAGTTTAGTACTGGGTGTGACTTTAACTGCAACTGGTGGAGAGTCTCAGATCCAGGAGGACCTGAGTATTGGGGAAAGTGGAGTTACACCTTAATCACCATTGCTCCCAGGTCGGCTCTGACCCAGAGTGGTAGCATCTGCCTGGGATCCAGCTATGGGTTAAATAATACATCACCAATAAGTCGCTGGCAGCAGGGTGCTTTTTGGTGCAATGTGGCACATGAACCCAACAGGGTCAATGGCGCACCACCAGATGGCATGTGGAAGAGCCATGCAAATGGCCAATGGATGGCATCACTCAGCAAGTCAGTTGTCACTGTGGGGCAATCTCCATACCCATCAGGTCTGTGGCACTTTTGTGCACCACTTGGCATCAGGTCTGGAGGTCCAGAGAGACAACACGATGGGGGCACGACATCATTTGTCTTACCTTACTGTGCAAGGTGTTTCATTAGGAGAGGAAAATAGTATGCGAGACCTCACAAGGCCAGGCATTCCGTGGCAGCTTGGCTGGGCCATTCATGCTGCCACTGCGGGCGACTCTGTCGCTCTGGTGCAGGCCTTGTGACCCATGTGCATTTCTGTGCATCCTAATGAAGCAGTTATCATTGCTAGCAATGGACAGCCGACAACAACGACAGTGAAACGATCCTGAGAGAACTGGAGGAAGTGCCCAAAGGGATAAAAGTCAATGACAAATTACTTAACAATATTTGCTATGCAGACGACACTGTCCTAATTGATAACTCTGCTGAAGGTCTCCAACAACTCTTCGATACTGTAGTAGCTGTAAGTGAACAACTTGGTCTCAAAGTCAACGCCAAGAAGACCAAATGCATGAGTGTATCAAAATCTGTGCCAAAGTTCAAACCTGCTTGTACCTCAAGCGGGGGATCAGGACACTGAGCAAGTATCATCCCTCAACTACTTGGGCATGTTTGTAACTTCAGCTGGCTGTTGCAAAAATGAAACATGCAGGAAAATTGCATTAGCTAAGGACACTTTCAACAAAATGAAGAACTTGTTCACAGATAGAAAACTATCAACTGTGCTAAAAATACGCCTTCTCAAAACCTTCGTGTGGTCCGTGTTGTTATACGGATGCGAGTCGTGAACCTTCACAGCAGAAACGTGACGGAATATTGCAGCAGTGGAGATGTGGTTTTATCAGCATATGCTCAAGATCTTATACATGGATAGAATTACAAATGAACAAGTTCTCCAATGTGTAGGCTAAAACAGACAACTCTTGACAACAGCTGAACGCCAACTCAAGTTTATTGGATATTATATAAGGAAAGGACGACTCGTAGAATTTTACCTTGGAGGAAGAATTGATGGAAAGAAAGCCCAAGGTCGTCAAAGAAGCATTTACTTGCACAACTTCTAACCCAACCTCAAAAGTGCAAGTGTGCTCTGGAGCACTGCTAGAAATTGAGAGAAATGGCACCACATCACTCAAACATGGTTCGCCCCAAGCTTGGATCAGGTTCGGCAGCGATGACAACTTGACTTTAGTTTGTTAGTGCATTTATGTACTTTAGTTTTTTACTAATGCTGTCTTTAAATACTTTGTTACTGCACCTAAGTAGTTTCTTTAATGTTATTACTGTAATTTAAGTACTTTCCTTTCCTTTGTTATGGTACTTACCTGCTGTAACATGTTACTATGGTGAGGTAAATTTACCTGACTTTAATTTGTTACAGTACTTATCTACTTTTCTTTACTTTGTTATGGTACTTACGGTATGTACTTTATTACCGTACTGAATTATCTTTAATTTGTTGTCTACTGTGTCCATTGCTATATACACCATGTATTTTTAGCTTGCTATTAGCATTCAGCTAGCTTGTCTCACATTAGCTAACTTTGGAAAGATTAGGAATAAAGCTGTTGTTAGTTAGCCTAAGCTAACGCTTTGCCGTGTTCCCTGGTTCCTTGAGGAAAGAAGCACTAATTCGGATCAGCAACAAAATTCAGGTATCTTTTTGTTTTATTTTTTTAATTTTAAGTTGTCTGAAGAATTTGGCTTTGTCCTTAAACATTTAGCAGAGAATTTATTTATATGACTCCTTGCACTTGTGAAGGGTTTTTTTTTTTTAACTTTATTTATCGAGGGTGGCATAAAATATCACATGATAATATACATATGGCCCTCAAAAGTTGTTGTTGTTTTGCTATGTCTGCTAAGAAAACCATCTTTATGTTAACATCTTTCAGGTGGTTTAACAAAGACAAACTAGTTAGATAACATTTAGCTAACCATGTCTGGAGCTTAAGATTCAAAATATGTCCAAAACTGAGTGCACTACTTGACAGAGGTGAGGCTAGAGAGCAACCAACAGAAAAAGGTGGGGCTTGGGATTGTACATTTGGTTCCTAATATAAACGCTAAAAGACAAAGTTGGCTTTTTTGCAACCCATTAAGACGTGTGTATGATTTCAGTTGCTCTGTTAAAGCATGACTGTGTTCGCAAATCTCCATTTATCATTTTGGGAAGTAATTCCCCTACTGAGCCATTTGGAACACAGCCCAAACCATTACACTGTAATATCCTCGCCTCCTAGCCTTATAAGCACTCGAGCTAGAGTGCACCATCCTCTAACAAGCTGCATCACCATGAAATCTCAGTTAAAGTGCTGTTACAGATCCTCAGAGGATGAGACTGGAGGTTCCTCACATCATTCGCTGATGGTTTGTTCTTTAGGATTGTATTCCCTTTGTTTTATTCTGTTATCTAGCATCAATACCTGAGCTGTTGTCTAAATATTCAGTTTATGTGTATTATTAGTAATAATAATATTGTATTCAGATCATAGCAGTACCATTGGTACCAGTAGAAGATCAGTAACTTATTACATAATTAATCTTATATTTATATGCATGTCTATAATTATTATAACAGTAGTAGTTTTATACACAGTTTATCAGGACTGAGTGGAGTATAACTATTAGTATCATCGAGTCAAGTCAAGTCAAGTTTATTTGTATAGTGCTTTTAACAATAAACATTGTCGCAAAGCAGCTTTACAGAATTTGAACGACTTAAAACATGAGCTAATTTTATCCCTAATCTATCCCCAATGATGAAGCCTGTGGCGACGGTGGCAAGGAAAAACTCCCTCAGACGACACGAGGAAGAAACCTCGAGAGGAACCAGACTCAAAAGGGAACCCATCCTCATTTGGGCAACAACAGACAGCATGACTATAACATTAACAGTTTTAACATGAAGACAGTTTCGTTGATGTTATAAACTCTTCATTGATGGAAACTTGAGTGCAAAACTGTTCATGACAACTGCAGTCCTAAAGTTAGCAAGTCAGCTGTAGTCCTCAGCCATAAAAGCATTACTGTAAGAGTCCAGAGCGTCCTCCAGGTGTAACCCTCAACGGTCCACATGGGGCTGTCCTCCACAGGAGCGATGCGATGAGACTCCAACCAGACACAGGGCACCAGGATGGATTAGGCAGGTCCGAGGAGCAGAAGAGGTTCAGCATCTCGATCCCAGGACCGACATGTAACTCAGAGGGACAGATTTGGGGGGGGTGGGGGGAGAGGGAGAGAAAACACAGGTTGTTAGGTATGCCCAATGTCACCTGAATAAGTGTAGGCAACAGGTGTCAATGTCTAAAAATAACACAAGTATTAAGTCTGTGTGGTAGGCTCGCAGAGATGAGAGTCCTGACATCAGGCATAATACACAACAATGGCATGTTAATATGGTTAAAAAATATCATGACCTGCTCTGGCTGGATGCTTGATTGGGCAATGGGAGCACACTCCTCAGCAATGAGACAGTTGGAATTATAGATCAGAGCGAGTGCAGGCAGATGCAGATGGGACCCTTAGGGCTGGCCAAGACAATTCAGTTACATTTCACCGGGTCTGGGACATGCGACAGAATGTCTGACGGCTGATTCCCTGCAGGCTGTGAGAGCCAGTCGAGGTCTCCACCCTCTCCACCGAAAGATTTCCTGTTGACTCTATGTAACTCAGAGGGACAGATTTGGGAGGGGGGGAGAGAGAGAGAGAGAGAGAGGGAGAGGAAACACAGGTTGTTAGGTATGCCCAATGTCACCTGAATAAGCAGGAACAGTATACCTATTGCACTGAGTACAAGCAGGGACTCCGGCAACTAACTATGACAGCATAACTAAAAGGGGACAGCCAGAAGGTAACACAGGCATGAGGGAGCCCCGGGACATACAGCAGCAGCCACTACACTGTCAACAAACTCGAGTGAGCAAGCGAGTGGGGACTGACAGCATCCATACATCCCAGTTTACCAAAACACTCTGTCTGAGGATCCTCCAGATCTACACCTTTACCTCATAAACACCATTAACACAAGGCTTGACTAAACAGATGTGTTTTCAGCCGAGACTTAAACGCTGAGACTGTGTCTGATTCCCAAACATTACTTGGAAGGCTGTTCCATAACTGTGGGGCTTTGTAAGAAAAGGCTCCGCCCCCTGATGTAGCCTTCACTATACGAGGTACCAGCAGATAGCCTGCACCTTTTGATCCAAGTAGGCGTGGCGGGTCATAGAGGAGCAGAAGTTCGCTCAGGTACTGTGGTGCGAGACCATTCAGTGCTTTAAAGGTCAATAGTAGTATTTTATAATCAATACGAAATCTGATTGGGAGCCAATGCAGTGTGGATAAGACAGGGGTGATGGGGTCATATTTTCTAGTTCTAGTAAGGACTCTTGCTGCTGCATTTTGAACTAACTGGAGCTTGTTTATGCACTTATTGGAACATCCAGACAGTAAGGCATTACAATAATCCAACCTGGAGGGAACGAAAGCATGAACTAGTTTTTCCGCGTCATGTAGTGACATTAAATTTCTTATCTTAGCAATATTTCTGAGATGAAAGAAAGCTATCCAGGTAATGTTATCAATGTGAGTTTCGAATGAAAGACTGGGGTCAATAATCACTCCGAGGTCTTTTACTGCTGCACGTGAAGAAACAGAAAGGCCATCCAGAGTTACTGTGGAATCAGAAAACTTACTTCTAGCTGCATGTGGTCCGAGTACAAGTACTTCAGTCTTGTCAGAGTTAAGCAGAAGTTAATAAGCATCCAGTGTCTAATGTCCTTCACACATTCCTCAATTCTATTAAGCTGGTGTCTCTCATCAGGTTTTGCAGAAACATACAACTGTGTGTCATCAGCATAACAGTGGAAACTAATACAATGTTTATGAATAATATCACCCAGAGGGAACATATATAAAGAAAAAAGCAGTGGACCCAAGACAGAACCTTATGGAACACCAAACTTTACCTCAGTACGTCTAGAAATATCATCATTTACATCAACATACTGATAACGATCAGTTAAATAAGAGCTGAGCCAGGAGAGGGCCGTTCCCTTAACTCCCACAACATTTTCTAGTCTATCCAGAAGAATGGAATGATCAATGGTATCAAATGCTGCACTAAGGTCAAGCAACACAAGCAGTGAGACACAGCCCTGATCAGACGCCAACAGTAGGTCGTTTACTACTTTAACCAGTGCTGTCTCTGTGCTATGACGAGGTCTAAATCCTGACTGATACATTTCATGGATGTTATTCCTATGTAAATATGAGCATAACTGCTGTGCCACAGCTTTTTCAAGGATCTTGGAGATAAAGGGGAGGTTTGATATTGGCCGATAATTGGACAGCTGATAGGGATCAAGGTCAGGTTTTTTAATCAGGGGTTTGATAACTGCTAGTTTAAAGGATTTGGGTACATAGCCAATCGGGAGAGAAGAATTTATTATTTTTAGAAGCGGTTCAATTACTTCAGGTATTATCTGTTTGAATAGACATGTAGGTAAGGGATCTAGTACACAAGTTGAGGCTTTTGATGCCGAGATTAATGAAAGTAATTCAGTTTCTCTAAGGGGAGTAAAACATTCTAATTGCTGATCTGATACAGTTATATTGTTAACTACAGGGTCACTTACATTGTCTGACCTTAAATTAGTAGTTTGAATTTTTTGTCGGATATTCTCAATTTTGTCAGTAAAAAAATTCATGAAATCGTTGCTACTACATACTGCAGGTGTGCATGTGTCTATAGTGGACTTATTCCTGGTTAATTTTGCTACAGTATTAAATAGGAATCTAGGATTATTTTTGTTATCTTCTATTAGGGAGGAGAGATATGTTGATCTCGCAGCACTAAGAGCTTTTCTATACTTCAGGAAGCTCTCCTTCCATGCTAATTTGAATGCTATCAATTTTGTTTGACACCATTTACGTTCCAATTTTCGAGTGGTCTGTTTTAAAGTGTGAGTGTCATCATTATACCAGGGTGCTAATTTTTTGTCTCTGACCATTTTCCTTTTAAGAGGAGCTACATTATCTAAAGTATGGCGAAACATTGACTCTAAGCATTCAGTTGCCTGATCAAGTTCTGCAGGGGCCGACAGTGACCCAATCAAAATTGATAACTCTGGGAGATAATTTATAAAGCTCTGTGCAGTAGTTGATGCAAATGTACGTTTAATACAGTAGCCTGGTAGGGTGCATATATTTTCCCCAGACATAGTTTGAATGAGATGAGATAATGATCTGAGATAACTTCAGACTGTGGAAGTGTGACTATATTGTCTACGTTTAACCTGAATGTTAGTATTAGATCGAGGGTGTGACCACCATTATGGGTCGGTCCTATGACATTCTGATTAATCCCTACTGAATCTAAAATGGACACAAATGCTGTTTTCAAAGGGTCTTCTGGGTTATCGAAGTGAATATTAAAATCTCCGACAACTAAAGCTTTGTCTCAGGAAATAACCAGATCTGAGATAAAATCTGCAAATTCTGAAAGAAACTCAGAATATGGCCCCGGGGGCCTGTAAATAATAAGTAACGGAATTAACTGGGTAGACTTATTTTTCGAGCCTACATACATTATATGAGTATGAAGAACTTCAAATGTATTAAATTTATAACCAGGTTTTTGTGTTACACCTAGATAATCATTATAAACAGCGGCGGCTGGTAGTCTTTCAATCAGGGGAGGCTGGTCGGTTACGATATTTCCAGATTTTAAAAGAAAAAACACATCAATTTTGCCCATACTCTTGCCTCTGATCTGGCTGATTGTTGGCAGGGTCATAAACTGTGAAATAACAGGTTCTTTTGGCCCATCAGCCTACTGTCCAATATACATGATGATGGTGGTGTTGGGGGGGGTATATTTTAACATTTTATATTTTAAAATTGTGGCATGTTGTTTAAAAATTGACCTCGGCTGTGTTTTTGTTTAAAAAATTTTCCAAATTGTAGCTGTGTTTAATTCATATCCAGAAAAACATATATTCCAATATAATATACTCAGCATAAACATTTTAAATAGATTCTATATTTTTGGTTCATCCATGACATATTACTAAAGTAGCCTATTTACTGTTGTTGATGTGGGTCACTTGCTGTTAGCCAATTCACTTTCTCGTACCAGGAGAGCTGAAAGGAACGAGTATTATTCCCTACCTTTTTCACCAAGTCAATTTGAGGCGTTGGTCTACCCTGCTCTTTAATTTTAATTTTTTCCTTGAAAGGAAGACTGGCAAATGGCTTCGCCAAAATTAAATCAGCAATGCTTGGCATCTGTGCGCAGCTTTCTTGCTAGCTGACTAGCCCCCTCAAGTTCAAGTTCAGTCACTCAAATAAACAAAATTTCTGGAACTAAGATAGCAAACTTGACAACACTATATTTACACTTTATTTACAATGAAAATATATACAAACTAAAAAACCTGGTAGAAACTGTATGTAATGAATGAAATCGAAATGTAAGCCGATCTCTTACAATACACCACAGCACTTGCGAATCCGCATGGGACTGAACTGATGTTGCCAGATACTGCTGACGTTATCCAGCCCAAAATATGTTCAAAACCCGCCAAAATGCACTTAAAACCGCCCAATCTGGCAACATAGTGCTGCCTGTCTATAGACCCCTTTCACTGACGTCACCCGAAACCGGAAGTAAACAGACCCTGCGCCATTTTGGAAGACCAACAAACTCGTGATTAGGGGAAAATAACGGCAACGGTATGTGAACCCACGAGAATAAAGTGGAGTGGCAAACGACTTAAACAAACAAATCTGAGCTGTTTTACTTATGATTTATTGGCCCAACAGTAGACTTGAAAGAAACCTGTGTGAGACTTGGCAAAAAACTCTGGATATAATGGATAAGTCTGTGCATTATCTGCGGACACTTTGAGGTAAGCAAACGCAAGAAATTCAGATTTAAAACATGCTAAATTGGCCCCAAGTTGATAACTGTATGAGGAGCAAGCCTCCCAGACTTCTACAATTTAATAATAATAATAATTTAGGATGGTTTGGGGCTTGCTCGCTGCTGCCAGGTTGGTTGTTGAGTAGCCTGACTGTTTTTTTTTTTCTTGCGTGTGGTATCATTGTTGACGCGAGGTTGTTTTTTGAACATGCCAATGCGGACACGATTTCCCTGATGAGTTATGACTTCAGACGCAATGCGTGTGTGGAGGTGTGGAGTCCGCGTGATATGTGCGTAAGATAGGCTTCTCATGTGTTTAGAGATCCGCGCTCCGAGACAAGCGCAAGCGCCCCCCCCAAGGGAAAAAAAGGGACCCCCCCGAAAATATCGGCATAGTTCGAACACTGAGTGTAGGCACTGGGTGTAAACAACAAATAGTTTACAATGTCTGGGTAGCAAACAGATGGCAGAATTGGTGTCCGGTCCTCCTTATGTTTCCATTCTCCCTTGCCGCGAGTCTTATCTTATGGGTCAAACCCATCAATCACAGCCAGTTTCTCCACATACCGTGCCCTTTCTGCAGCTGGTAATGTACTCACATAACCAGAATTATCATCCATCATGTCACTTTACTCTCGCTCATACTTTGTTTTATATTGTGAGTGCATGTACTTGGTCTTCCAATATGGCGCCTAACAAAATCTCGCGTCGCGGTGACGTCATGTGAAAGGGGTCTATAGTTGAAACGAGCTTTCAATCAAAGAAAATATCCGGCCGCTTTCACCAATCACCAGTCTCCTTGCGGAAACTGCCATGTCCCTCCCATGTGAGGCTCGGAGTCCGTAGGCAGGCGTTTTCGCAGTAATTGTCCAATAACCGTCTTGCATTTTGAGATTGAAAAGCGCAGAGCTCCCAAATGCCATTGAAGTCCATTGAGGCTGGGAGTCCGTGAGACTCCGTGGGCGGGCATTTTCGCAGTATTTGTCCAATAATCGTCTTGCATTTTGAGATTGACAAGCACGTAGCTCCCAATCCACTGAGGCTGGGCTGCATCGCGTTGTCACAAGGGGGAAAAACTCACGCACACATTAGGCGAACTGGGGAAAGTTATAACGGAATGATTTCGCACTGTAGTGGGTTGAGCACATATATTTCTATGATTCTGGATCTGAAATAGCAATGTTATAAGGTCGGCTATAACATAAGCCTAGCAGAATTCATCCTACACGATGTTCGTCATTTTTAGAGGAGGCTGAGCCTCCCTCATTGTCTTAGAGCAATCGCCCGTGATTATAAATAACCGCGACGCCTCCTCCTCTGCCAGTTTGATGAGGCTGGTGTATATAACTGTATCCAGGAGGACTCGCTTCATTTAATGCTATATATTCATTTAGCTTAATCCATGTTTCAGTTAAACAAAGTACATTAAACTCCTGATCAGTAATGAGTTCATTAACCATTAGCACTTTAGATGTAAGAGATCTAATATTTAATAGCCCCACCTTTAGATCAAAGGTGCTGGCAGCGGCTGTACAGTCAGTATGATCTAATTTTATATTGATTAGGTTACTGGAACAAACTCTCTGAAAATTTCTACCTTTTTGTTGAGCTCGGGGAACAGACACAGTCTCGATGTAGTGAACCCTGAGTGATGACTGTGCAGCTAGCAGACAGTCGGTTTAGCCTGTTCGTCTGCTCCCTGGCCTTGGCTCTGGATTGTCAGGAATTAACTAGGCCTGTTCTGAGACTATGACCTATGCTGCAGGAAATGAGAGCAGCACCTTCCCGAGTGGGATGGATACCGTCCCGCCCTAACAGGCCAGCAGTGCCCTCAAAATTAGCCCAATTATCTATAAAGCCCACACTGTTTTCAGAGCACCACCTGGACAACCAGCAGTTCAGCGACCATAACCTGCTGTAAGCTATATCGCCACGCCGCATTGGGATGGGGCCAGAGCATACTACAGCATCGGACATCGCCTTCGCTAATTTAAACATCTCTACAAAGTTACTCTTCGTAACCTCAGACTGACAAAGGCGTATATCATTAGCTCCTGCATGGATAACTATCTTTGAAAACCTGTGCTTGCCTAGGACCCTAAGATTACCTGCTATGTCCGGCACCCTGGCTCCCGGTATACACCTGACTAAAGCTGCTGGTGCCCCTAAAGGCTGAGCTAATTTCATGTGCCGTATGATAGAGTCCCCTATAACCAGAGCTCTTTCAGGTTTCTCAGTGGGTGCATCACTAAGGAGAGCAAACCTGTTCGACACGTGATGCGGAGAGGAGTGGTGCTCCCATGGGCGAGCCTCAGCGGTAGCTTTGGCTCTACGCTTATGACACGAGTTGTCACCCATTCGCCCCGCTGTAAGGGCTCTAATGCCAGAGTGGGGGATTGCTAACTCCACCTAGGGCATCCAGACTTTCCCTTACAGAAACTACACTGTTCTCATGCTCACTGACCTTCTCTAAAGCCTGGACACATGCTTCTAGCACTGTAATCTTCTCCATCAGAGAGCTAACTAATCTGCACTTATCACAGATAAAGCTAATAAAGCTATCGCTAGTGACGGAGGAAGAATGACTAAACATCCTGCACTCATCAGTTGTACTAGACTAGTATTATTAGTAGTAACAGTACACTGTGAGAAATAGGGGTACAGTAGGAGTCCATTTCTGTCCCCCAATGTACAGTCTACACTAATGTCCCCCTTAGGGCTCATTATTGGACCTCAAGGTAACTATATTTACCTTTTTAGGGCCAAACAGGTACAGTACCAGTCAAAAGTTTGGAAACACCTTCAAATTCGAAGTTTTTTCTTTATTTTAATTAACTAAAACACTTCGTGTCTTAAAGTAATGACTGACTGTTATTTCTCTTTACTTACTTGAGTGGTTCTTGACATAATATGGATTACTACAGTTGTCGAACAGGGCTATTTACTGTATTTTTATTATTTACTCTTTACTGGTTGATGGTGTCGAATGCATTAAGAAGGCAAGAAATTCCATTTTTGAAAAGACACACCTGTTAATTGAGAAGCATTCCAGGTGACTCCTGGTTCAGATAATGCCAATAGTGTGCAAAGCTGTTATCAAGGTAAATAGTGATGACTTTGAAGAATCTAAAAGATGAAACATGTTGTTTTTAACACTTTTTTGTTTACCATATAATTCCATATGTTCCATATGTTATTTCATAGTTTTGATGAGTTCAGTATTGTTCTACAATGTAGGAAAAAAATAAAAAAAATAAAAACATCGAATTTGAAGGTGTTTCCAAACTTTTGACTGGTACTGTATATATATTTTCCCAAGCAGTATTTAAAGGGTACAAATAAATACTTTAGCGGTTTCTGCCCCAGTGACAAGCCGGTGTACCCCTAAAGGTACAATAATGTAGTTTATTTTCTGAGAGTGTGGTTGTGTTATTAGTATTCGTATCATAGAGTTGTTGTTTTTAGTATTAGTATGAACATTACTAGGTTTATTTTTAGTAGCAGAAGTTTAAATATGAGGACTATTGCTATGAGTGTCTCATTTCATCTCATTATCTGTAGCCGCTTTATCCTTCTACAGGGTCGCAGGCGAGCTGGATCCTATCCCAGCTGACTACGGGCGAAAGGCGGGGTTCACCCTGGACAAGTCGCCAGGTCATCACAGGGCTGACACATAGACACAGACAACCATTCACACTCACATTCACACCTACGCTCAATTTAGAGTCACCAGTTAACCTAACCTGCATGTCTTTGGACTGTGGGGGAAACCGGAGCACCCGGAGGAAACCCACGCGGACATGGGGAGAACATGCAAACTCCGCACAGAAAGGCCCTTGCCGGCCACGGGGCTCAAACCCGGACCTTCTTGCTGTGAGGCGACAGCGCTAACCACTACACCACCGTGCCGCCGCTATGAGTGTTTGTAGCAATAATATTAGTATTGATATTATTATTAGCAGCAGTAGCACCAGTAATAGCACAAGGATTGGTAACATGACTATGAGAAGAAGAAGAAGAAGAAGAAGAAGAAGAAGAAGAAGAAAGAAAGCACAACTTTATTCATCACACACCTGTGAAATTCCTCTCTGCATTTAACCCATCTGAACCAGTGAACACACACATGCACACACACGTGAGCAATGAGCACACACACACACACACACACACACAGACACACACACACACACACACAGACACACACATACCCAGAGCAGTGGGCAGCCACGCTAACAGCGCCCAGGGAGCAGTTGGGAGTTAGGGGTCTCGCTCAAGGGCACCTCAGCCCAAGGCCGTCCCATATTAACCTAACCTTCCTAAGAAGAAGAAGAAGAAGAAGCAAATAAGTAAGAACTAGCAAGTACAGTAAGTAAGAACTATTATTACTATTAGTAGTAGTATTATTATCATTAGTAGTGTTGCTATTAGTAGTATTATTAGTTTTAAAGTAGTTGTAGTAGCAGTATTAATGTTATTAATGGGTTTAATATTAGTATTGATATAGGTTTAGTGTTTGTAATAATATGACTATTAATAGTGAAAATAGAAGTTCTACAACTATTATTATTATTATTATTATTATTATTAGTCATTAGTTGTAATAGTAGTAGCAGTAGAACTACTAGCCTTCACAGCAGTATTATAAACAAACAAATAAACAAATTAATAAGACTGCTATGTAATCACAATATTAGAGTTCGTATTTTTAATGGTAGGAATGTAGTATTTGTAGTAGTATTACCACTCTTGTTAATGGTACTGTTAGTATTGATATTTGTAGTTGTAGTAACACGACACTGGTATCTTATTAAGAGAAAATATCTTTAATATGGGTGAATTTATCTCATATTTCAAGCTCATATTTCAATTTTCTTATTCTACTGGCAGATAATTTTGCTAATTTTAAGCATTCAATTCTAGAAAGAAGCAAAATAATCTGCCAATAGAATAAGAAAATTTAAAGCTTGAAATGAATAAAAGCATCTAAAAGTAATCTTAATAATCTTATATTTGAGTTCTAATAATATTCCAATAAGAAATATTAGATAAATATCACTCATATTAAAGATATTTTTTCTTAACAAGATTTTTTTTTCGCGGCCCGGTTTCCATCAAATCCTGCGCTCTGATTGGCTGGCGAGCAGGTCCGTATCCTACGGTACGGACCCCAGTTACGGACCCCGCTTACGGACCTCTGGCGACTCACTCGTTCACAACAACAACAAACATAGTAGCATTTTTTGTCAACATTTATCTTTTTTTATAAGATTTATTTATAAGATTATCAAAAATCTTATAAATTTTTGCCAGTATTTCTCAGGAGAATAGCATTAATTTTACAGCATGGATAGCGATAACGACAGTGTTCACAGCGAAAGCGAGTTTTACTCCCCTGAGGAAGAAGAAATAAAAGAAAACATTTCAGGAGAAAGCTAAAAACCTCTAACTTACTAGCGCCGAGCAAAAACATGGCTGAATCCTGAATGACTCCTCTTTGTATAAATAGGGGACTACATAGGCAGCAAAATGTAGTGTTTTTCCTGCCATGGAAGTGCACTTGTATACCGAGGAGGAAGCCATCTGCATTACAGCTGTGAATGAGGATTCAAAATGGCAGCTCGAGTCTGTTTTCCCTTTGGGGCGCTCTCGTTTTCTGTTAGAATTTGGTAAAGAAAAAAATATATATATTATTTACCAGCTTAAGGTCGGTCCGTATGGTGAAATACCTCGGCCTCAGTCAGTACTTTCAAGACCTCGGTCACGGTATTTCATGATACGGACCTCCCAGCTGCTAAATAACATATATATCTTTTTTTGCAGTGTAGCAGTAGTATTGGTTTAAGTGTACTATGAGTATTAGAAGCTTTAATATTTGAAATAGTATCAATAATATTGTCAGTAGTAATAACAGTAGTATTAGTGCCAGTAGTCAGTTCAGGAGTGGAAATATTCGTATTCATCTCAGAATTAACAGGAGCAGAAGTTATGTTTGTAGTTTGTTGTAATATTTATAGTTTTTCATTCCAAATTTTATTGACTAATTTATGTATTCTTTTTTTTGTTTGTTGGTTTTCATGCCACACTTCTCCGTTGTCAGTGCTCTCTGAGTCACGCCGCAGTGGTTGGACTGTGATGGTGAACCAGATGCTGGAGCAGGAAGTTAAAGGATTTCGACTTCCTCTCAGATCAGAGAGCTCTCTATATATTACAGTCTGGATAATTACACCGAATGATTTGTCTCCTTCTTGCCAAGTCATTTATCTTTGGTGTGTGTGTGTGTGTGTGTGTGTGTGTGTGTGTGTGTGTGTGTGTGTGTGTGTGTGTGTCTATGGGATTGGACTGGTTTTAATGAGAGCTCAGTAGATACAGAGATTCTGAGAGATTAAATGAGTTAGAATGAGAATGAGAGTTTGGTGAGAGACAGTTTCTGGATTCTAAATCACTGTATTATTGCATCTAGTTTTATCGAGGTTTTTTCTTATTATTAATGCAACTTTTCTTTTATTCTTTTATATTCGTAAGATTTTATTTTTTGCCAGGTCATGTCAGAGATTTTCTGAAATCGTGAGATTGACCACAGTACATGGATCCAGACTGACATTCTTCTGTCATCACTATGAACTATTTCTCTCAGTTTCACTGTCGAGTAAATGATAAAATTTAAGATAAATAACAAAATAATCAGTCAGAATTTTTAAGGGGATAAATTCACTTTTTAGAGTTAGCGATCTCACTCGCAAAAAATGTAAATAATAAATTGGCGAGCTACAGAACTTCACTCCCGATAGATCCTGCTAGAGCGGTAAAGTTGATGTTAAGTTAAGCTAAGCTAACAATTGACCTGGCTAACATTAGCACGTTGCTGCATTTATGTTGCTTCATTTGTTTGTGCTTTTATATTTTGAAATTATATTATATATATATATATATATATAATTATAATATGTACAGTACCAGTCAAAAGTTTGGAAACACCTACAAATTCGATGTTTTTTCTTTATTTTAATTAACTAAAAGACACTTCAGATGGGTTAAATGCAGAGATGAAATTTCACAGGTGTGTGATGAATAAACTTGTGCTTTCTTTCTTTCTTTTCTTTCTTCTTCTTCTTCTTCTCATAGTCATGTTACCAATCCTTGTGCTATTACTGGTGCTACTGCTGCTAATAATAATATCAATACTAATATTATTGCTACAAACACTCATAGCAATATTCCTCATATTTAAACTTCTACTACTAAAAATAAACCTAGTAATGTTCATACTAATACTAAAAACAACAACTCTATGATACGAATACTAATAACACAACCACACTCTCAGAAAATAAACTACATTATTGTACCTTTAGGGGTACACCGGCTTGTCACTGGGGCAGAAACCACTAAAGTATTTATTTGTACCCTTTAAATACTGCTTGGGAAAATATATATACAGTACCAGTCAAAAGTTTAGAAACACCTTCAAATTCGATGTTTTTATTTTTTTTATTTTTTCTCCTACATTGTAGAACAATACTGAACTCATCAAAACTATGAAATAACATATGGAACATATGGAATTATATGGTAAACAAAAAAGAGTTAAAAACAACATGTTTCATCTTTTAGATTCTTCAAAGTCGTCACTATTTACCTTGATAACAGCTTTGCACACTATTGGCATTATCTGAACCAGCTTCATGAGGGAGTCACCTGGAACGCTTCTCAATTAACAGGTGTGTCTTGTCAAAAATGGAATTTCTTGCCTTCTTAATGCATTCGACACCATCAACCAGTAAAGAGTAAATAACAAAAATACAGTAAATAGCCCTGTTCAACAACTATAGAAATCCATATTATGTCAAGAACCACTCAAGTAAGTAAAGAGAAATAACAGTCAGTCATTACTTTAAGACACGAAGTGTTTTAGTTAATTAAAATAAAGAAAAAACATCGAATTTAAAGGTGTTTCCAAACTTTTGACTGGTACTATATATATATATATATATATATATATATATATATATATATATATATGTTTACCAGTTTTTAAAAAAACTTGCTTCTTTGTTTGAGATAGATATACGCCATCGTGTTCAGTGATTGAGCACATTAGCATGCACGACAAGCTCTGATATAAAGTTAGTAATCTCTCCAGACTGTTTGCCCTCGGCATGACCTCGTTACATAACGGCTTATTTACGGCAGCAGGTTTGTTGAGAAACAGGAAGGAAACAGGTGCATTAAGATCATCTACATTGAATGGATTATCAAACAGAATGGAGTTCTCACTGCTGCACATTTGTCTCATTTGCATATGACCTCTGACGGTGCGGTCCTCAGGAGGAACCTGCTGGAAACAGAACCACAGGACCGAGTACCTCTGTCTCCTCCTCGTCTCCTTTGTCCACACTGGTACATTTAAACCTGAGATGAGATGAGATGAGATGAGATGAGATGAGATGAGATGAGAAGTTTACACATTGTTAAAGCAACAGTTTCAGTGAGGACAGAGACCCACCACCCCAAACTGAGGACAAGTTCGACTGTAGTTCCATCGTTTTTATGTTTGTCTTCTTGCTTTATGAACATTTTTGTTTGATATTACACAGTTATTGTCTTGATACTGCTGTTATTTATTTATTTATTTACTTCCTGTACTGTATAATGACACTGATGTCAGCTCCGTAGTGAACACACTGATTTTGAGTGATGATATTCAGTGGGACGTTGAGGTTCTTCAGCATCTCCTGTGATTAATCTCACTATCCTCAATGACAAATGACCCACTCGCTCTACAGCGACCCATTTTAAAAAGTAAACAGTTTCTTCTTTAACATTACTGATGTTACAGATGCGACCTACTTTCACACTCGTGTGCAGAAAACTTGTGATAGCACACGTGGGTGCATTAAACCCCAAACAAATATCTTAAGTTCTTATTTTTAATGGTTTTACATGTAAACGAGTGACAGTAGGTGCAGTGAAATGTCCAAATACCTTTTATATATAAATTAAATCATTTTGAGGAAAACAGTTTCAGTGCACAGAAAACTAAAGGTTAAAAATTTGTCATGAAAGAAACAGGAACGAAAAATTTACTTAGAAAATCTCGGCATGAAGTGACAGCAGAGTGTAAAAACTGAAAAAAATATCTCATCTCATTATCTGTAGCCGCTTTATCCTGTTCTACAGGGTTGCAGGCGAGCTGGAGCCTATCCCAGCTGACTACGGGCGAAAGGCGGGGTTCACCCTGGACAAGTCGCCAGGTCATCACAGGGCTGACACATAGACACAGACAACCATTCACACTCACATTCACACCTACGCTCAATTTAGAGTCACCAGTTAACCTAACCTGCATGTCTTTGGACTGTGGGGGAAACCGGAGCACCCAGAGGAAACCCACGCGGACACGGGGAGAACATGCAAACTCCACACAGAAAGGCCCTCGCCGGCCCCGGGGCTCGAACCCGGACCTTTTTGCTGTGAGGCGACAGCGCTAACCACTACACCACCGTGCCACCCTGAAAAAAATATGTTTTAAATAAATTTAAAGTTTGAGTTTGTAGATTTAATTTCAATATTAGACAAATAACAAGGAAAGAAAGAAGAAAGAAAGAAAGAAAGAAAGAAAGAAAGAAAGAAAGTGTTAACGAAAGGCAGAAGAGTGTGACAGAAAGAGAGGACACCAAGAAAAAAAGAGTGTGGAAAAAGAACAAGAAAGAGTAAAGAGAGAGAGAGAGAGAGAGAGAGAGAGAGAGAGAGTACACTGTTACGGAATGGACACATGCACTGTGACAGAGTGGACAAATGTTATGGAGTGGACAAACATGCTGTTACAGTATGCTGTTATGAAGTGGACAAGTACACCATTGTGGAGTGGACAAATACGGTATTGCAGAGTGGACAAATACACTGTTATGGTACGCTGTTTTGAAGTTGACAAGCGTGCTGTTATGGAGTGGACAAATACATTGTTACAGAGTGGACAAGTATGCTGTTACAGTACGCTGTTACGGAGTGGACAAGTATGCTGTTACAGTACGCTGTTACGGAGTGGACAAGTATGCTGTTACAGTACGCTGTTACGGAGTGGACAAGTACGCTGTTCCGGGATGGACAAGTACACTGTTACAGTATACTGTTACAGAGTGCAAAAGTACTCTGTTACGGAGTGGACAAATACGCTGTTATGGAATGTTCAAGTACACTGTTATGGAGTGGACAGGTATGCTGTGATGGAGTGGACAAATACACTGTGATGGAGTGGACAGGTACGCTGTTACGGAGTGGACAAATGCTATTACAGTACGCTGTTACGGAATGGACAAATATGAACCATATTAAGAACTGAGATCAGATTTTTTTTTATTCTGTGACTGTGTGTGTGTGTGTGTGTGTAAGATTGTATTTCAACGTTTATATATTTACTAAGCTGAGAAATGAGATAGCGGCGGATTTGTTATGCCACTCAAACTCTGTGTGTGTGTGTGTGTGTGTGTGTGTGTGTGTGTGTGTGTGTGTGTGTGTGTGTGTGTGTGTGTGCAGTATGTGAACTTCAGCAGCAGATCAGAGATCAGATTTATTCATCTCAGTGTGGAATAAAATGATACCTCTGAGTTGGGGATCCCAATATTATATCCTGCTACTAATGTACTTTAATACTTATTAAAGTTTTCATTTATAGAATAAAACACAGTAATTATGGAGATATTGGAATGCATTGACGGTGCACCATTCTCATAACAATAAAAATTCATAACTATCCATCAAACCTTGCTGGTGAGCAACAACTAAAACTATTTTCTGCAATTGGTTTGTGGGGGCGGGGCATATGTGTTCTAGAGAGCATGTGATTGGACATAAATTGGACAAGTGCAGGATGAGTCATTATACACTGTCGACCATTTTCCTGAAAATTATAAACTGTAAAGTTAAAATTAAAGAATAACTATTATTCTTAAATATATTCCAGTGTATTTGTGTCCTGAAAAGATCTAAAACTCAAGTTTTACTTTCTTCAGTAAAATCATGCTCAGTGCAAACAGAAAACGCTGTGCATTTTTTTAATCCACTAATTTCATTACAACCCAAATTCACAGCGCAGGAAAAAAGTGAGACGGAGGCAAAATGTGATGTCATGGATTATTAATAACCGAGCGCTTCATTCCTGCAGCACAGAGGAATATTAGAATATTGAGATAGTCACGTTTCCCTGCATGAGGAGGCCTTATAATTTAACCTCACAGTAAAAATGTGTCAGGTTTCAACCCACGAGACCCTTCTGCCATCTAGAGGAGTGGAACATCTGAAAAGGGAAAAAAGCAAAGAAGAAGAAAATATGTTTGAGATGAAAGTGATTTAGTTTGTAGTTCAGATGTCTTTTTTCTTTTAGTTTAAATCCCTGTTGCCATTTTGTCATTTCTTTTTCGTTAGCTTTGCTCAAATTACTTTCTTTAGTTTAGGAATCAAACATCGGTGGGGGCTTTAGGTGCTGAATTTACCCAGAAGGCATTGCGGTGTGATGCAGGTTCCTTACCAAAATAACAAAAAAGAGGTATATAATAAATTAGTGGAAATAAATTAAATGTCAAAATGGTCAGATTGGATGTTGACAAGGCTCTCTTCACCATCATCACTGTTCCTGACAACCAATCTCTGATCATTAGGGTTTCAAATGATCAAAATGTCAATTATCAACTTGTACATTAGTTTAGCTAATAACTAGTTAGACAGTAACTGATGCTAATGATTTATCTAGCTAGCTGACCAGCCTGAGAAATCTAAAAGATGTTGCTAACATGGTACCGTATGAGGCCCCGGGTTCAATCCCTGGCATCTCCATTCTACGTTTCCCTCAATTTCCCCTCATGGGGATCAATAAAGGAATAGCTTATCTTGCTAATATGTAGTCATTATGGACAGACAGAACCAGAACCATCTGCAACATCAACAATTATTTTAACATTAGTCTGGTAAATCACTGAGAAACATCTCTGAATAACTACTACAGTAATTATCGTTAGCATAAACTGCTGACCGCTAAATGTCACGTTTTCAAAAGTAGCATACACTCGACACCAGTAGAATTTTAATCAACGTAAATGTCTCCTTTCTCTCTGAAAATATGATTAGTTCTTTCCTCTGTGCCTCTGCATCAGTGAGAATTTATTCATTAAAACATCACAAAATATCTTTTTAAAAAATTCTCCACAAGGACGAGCAGAGCTACAGTCTCTGGCTGTGTCACAGCATCGGGCCTGTCAGAAACCATCCCGCTTTAATTACATGAGCTCAGAACATAATGATATAATTTACACCACAGGAGGGTTTTTTTTTTATCATGAATGTTGGCTTGGGAAAATAAATGTAATTATAGATAATGCTGATGTAATTAGGTGCTGCTTTAATGAACGGTCTTTTATATCACCCATGTGTTGATTGTGGGAATTTAGACAGATGTGTGAATGTGTGAGAGTGATGCAGTTATCTCCTTTTAGATTTGGGATGTGTCCATAATGAGGAATCTTGGAGTGCAAACATTCAGCCTGCATAGGCAATAAGGAGACGGTGGAAGTAACATCTCTGTATGACAAACTGGAAGGAAGCTACTGAAGAAAAAAATATTTCAGACATTTGACTTTGTCCAACAAACATTTTTTTCCACATGTTCTGCAGATCCCACGTTAAAGAGAATCTCGGACAGATAGATGTACGGAGAAGCCTGAAAACACAACAACAACAACAACAACAACATCAACAATACTTAGTAATGGAGATATAAATTTTAAAAAGCTCATGATAAGAGTAATAATAATTGCACATTAAACCTACAGTGTGTTTGATTTTCTTTTTTAATCATTATTAAGTTGTTTATTTGTCTGTTCATGAATTTTATTTGTGAAACACAAAAAATGTAATTATTTATCAATCCATTTTCTGCCACTTTTCCAGGTCAGGATTTCAGGGCAGGAGCTCAAGCAGAGATGTCCAGGCCTCCCTCTCCAATCCAGCTCTTCCAGCTTGTTCTCAAGTCAACTGAGAAATATAATGTCTCCAGCATGTCCTGGATCTGCCCTGGGGTCTCCTCCTAGTTGGACATGCCTGGAACATCTCACCTAGGAGGCATCTGGGAGGAACAGTAGCTCTACTCTGAGCCCTTCCTGAATGTCTGACCTCCTCATCCTGTCTCTAATGGCCCTTTTCCACTACCCTTTTTCAGCTCACTTCAGCTCGCTTCAGCTCACTTCAGCCCGACACGGCTCGCGTTTCGACTACCAAAAACCAGCACGACTCAGCTCGCTTCAGCCCTGCTTAGCCCCTAAAACTCGCACCGTTTTGGAGTGGGGCTGAAGCGAGCCAAACCGTGCTGACTGAGGCTGGGGGCGTGAGCAGACACTCCCCTGTGCACTGATTGGTGAGGAGGAGTGTCCTCACATGCCCACACACGCCCCGCGAGCGCGCTGGGATCTGTAAACACCGCAAACCCGGAAGAAGAAGAATTACGAATTACGAGAATTTCTGAAGCCTTATGCGCCTCGCCTCATCTATACGCTCTTGCCAGTATCTGTTGGCGTTGTCAAGCCACAGCACCGAGACCAGCAACACTAACGACTCCATGTCCTCCATGTTTATTGTTTACTATTCGGGTCGTGAGACTACTGCTTAAAAGCTCACTGAATCAGTGACATACAGAGCATCGTGGACGAGTTCGCGGAGCGCAAGGCTCGCCGTATGCCCTTCAAATAATGCGCGCAGTAGGCTATTGATGTTTTATTATGAGCCATGTACAGTATGTCGCCGAATGTTTTTTTGTTTCTGAGTTACATGCTCGTTTGAAGGACTTAATGTACAAAATAACATAGTTGCACCCCGTAGTGTTGAAATTGGTAAACACAGTGCATTCAGTGAGGTTTGCACCGCCCTCCTTTTATTTCTGACTCTTCCTGTCACTGCTGCAACCTCTGAGCGCTCATTCGTATGCCCTTCAAATAATGTGCGCAGTATAGGCTATTGATGTTTTATTATGAGCCATGTACAGCATCCTAATGTTTTTTGTTTCTGAGTTACATGTTCGTTTGAAGGACTTGATGTACTAAATAACATAGTTGCACCCGGTAGTGTTGAAATTGGTAAACACCGCAGTTGCGGACATTTTGTAGCCTAAAATGATGTTATGATAAGCTTTAATAAAGGGTCCGGTCATTTGCCCCGCCCCCGGCCCGGCTCTGACTTGTTCCGCCACTGTCACTGATGTCACTGTTTGCGCTGCTTAACGACATCACATGACGTCCACCCACTTTCGCTAACTCCACCCAATGTGTCCACCCACTTCCAGCCAGCACGGTTCAGCGCGGTTATAGTCGAAATGCAACTCCAACAGCCCCGCTCAGCCCGACTCAGCTCGACTCGGCACGGCACGGCTCAGCCGCGTTTGTAGTGGAAAAGCGGCATAAGAGTGAGCCCAGACACTCTTTGGAGGAAGCTCATTTCCATTGCTTGGATCTGCGATCTTGTTCTTTCAGTCACTACCCACAGCTCATGGCCATAGGTAAGGGTAGGAAAGTAGATTGACCAGTAAATTGACCACTGTACATTTTGGTTCAGTTCTTTCTTTACCACAACAGACTGGTACAGCTTCCCCATCACTGTAGATGCTGTACCTGTCAATCTCCTGCTCCATTCTTCCCACATTCATGAGCAAGACCCTGAGATACTTGAACTCCTCCACTTGAGGCAACAATTCATCCTATCCCCAAGCAGGCAAACCATCCTTTTCCAGCTAAGAAACCTGCCTTCAGACCCTTGATCCTGAGCCAACCAAACTGGACACCCTCCATCCCTTGGCTACACCTAGAAATTCTGTCCATAAAAGATATCAACAGAATCAGTGAAAAAGGGCAGAGTCCAACACCAACCAGGAAAAAGTCTGACTTATTGCCAGCAATGCGAACAAGCTCTTACTCCGGTTATACAGAGACTGAATGGCCCATAGCAGTGGGCCAGGACATGGTCATATGCCTTCCCGAGACATACTCTGCTTGTTCTAGAGAAGTTGAGGCATTGAGATTCAGGAGGTCCTCAAAGAATTCCTTCCACTGCTTGATTGTGTCCTCAGTTGAGATCCACGACACTCCATCCCCACTGTATACAGTATGAATGAATGAACCCTTTATTGTCACAGATACCCCTTTTCCACCAAATCAGTTCCAGGGCTGGTTCGGGGCCAGTGCTGGTGCTGGTTCACAACTCATTCAACTTGCGAGCCAGCTGAGAACCAGTTTGCTTTTCCATAGCTTGTGGTGCTAAGGGGAGCCATGTCATTACGTCGCTGTATACGTCAGTTACGTCGCTGTATACATCAGTTACGTCGCTGTATACGTTAGTTACGTCGCTGTATATGTCAGTTACGTCGCTGCATTTGCATAAACCTTGGCACGAATATCGAAGCAACAACAACACGGAGAAGAAGAAGCAGCTCCAACAACAACAACAATAATGGATGACTTTGCGTTTGTACAGCTGCTGCTTCTCGTCGCTTAAAAATGGCGACCTTTTGCAGTCTTGTGATTGTTGTTGGTCTTAACAACTCCCCCCACACACACACTGACGTAAGCAGTTCTTTCCTCTGGCCCAGCAAAGAGCTAGTGCTAGCCTGGAACCAGTTTTTCTGGCCCCATAGCCAGTTCTTTGTCAGTGTAAACAGAAAACCCGGTTCCAAACTAAGCACTGGCCCCGAACCAGCCCTGGAACTGCTTTGGTGGAAAAGGGGCATTACTCACAAGTACCAGCGAAATTGGCCATCAACCCATCCGTACATATACACATACATACAATTGACACAGGGGGAGTAGACAGGACAGGAAGACAGGGATGAAAAATACAGAGTAACATGAGGGGAGGGGAGGAGAAAAAAGCAACCCCCACACTATACTCCTGTGGGGAGTACAGTGTGGGAACATTAAAAAAACACCTCAGCACATAAGCACAAAATAACACAGTACACTTTACAACATGAAAACTCGGGACTCGAGGGGGAAGGGGGTGAGGGAGGGGGTGATCATGGGAGGGGGTAAGGGGGAGGGGGGAGGAGCAGAGGTATAGGTAACCCAGCGCAAACAAGCAGTCTGGTCCTGCAGCCAATGACAGCACTTACCCACTTGTCACACTGGGGGTAAAAGCGGCGACCATGGGAAGTGGGGGAAGGAATACAAGAGCATATCACTGCAGTGATCTTCAGGGGGAGTTGTTGTCCCAGCAATGGCCTTGGCCAAGGCCAGTGCTGTCTGAGGGAGCCGAAAGCAGATAAGATTGGGATTGTTTGGTCTTGGGGTGAGTAGACGCATTCTTTTACATGACTACTCTGTTTGTCCATTCTGGTCTCCGAATCAATCCATTTTCCTTTGCAAAGCCAAAAGCTTCTCCATGATGTTATCCATGTTGCAGTTCAAGTTCTGAATAGCCACAGTCTGAGTGCCGACAGCTCTGCCCACCGCTTCAATCATGTCGGGCAGCTTTATGGGGTTTGGACAGCTGTCACCGTTTTCTGATTTCCTCGATAAACCAGGGCAATGCCTAATCCAATCAGCAAAAGTCCTGTAATCATGGTTCCGAATAGGTAGATGTCTTCAATGTCCTCCACAGAAAGAACCGCCAGGCACACAACCCACCACTTCTCCCACGCGTCCATCATGTAGCCAGCTGCAAACGTTCCAGCAGGACAGGCCGGTTCCCCCAAACCCAGGCTTCTCGTAGAGAAAATTGTGTCAATTGCGTGAAGAGACCAGTTTATCAATTCCATGATTTTTTAGTTTTGAGAGCAGTGCAGAGAGAGTCTCTCAAAAGTATAGACAATAGACAGACATGAGACAGAGAAGCAGAAGCAGGGAAGATAAGGGAAGGAGAGGCAGAGAAATGTGACCGCCTTCCGTGAGAGCACAGAGAAGATACTGGTACTGGTATTGCCAAAGCTTGCTTCCCTTTCCTGAGTCATCTGATGGTTTGCCAGAATCTCTTTGAGGCTGACCAAAAGTCATGCTCCATGGCATTACCAAACTCCTCCCACACCTGAGACTTTGCTTCCACAACTGCCAAAGGCACAGTTTGCTTGACCTGCCGGTATCCATCAGCTGCCTCCAGAAGCTCAAAAGCTAACCAAACTCAATAGGACTCTTTCTTCAGCTTGACAACTCCCTTTAGTGCTGGTATCCACCACCGGGTTCAGGGGTTGCTACCACAACAGGTACTAAAAACCTTATGGACGCAGCTCTGTATACCTGTCTCAGCAATGCACATGCAGAACATGGCCCATTCGGACTCAATGTTCCCAGCCTCCCCCGGAATGCAGTAGAAGTTCTGCCAAAGGTGGGAGTTGAAGATTTCCCAAACAGGAGCCTCTGCCAAACTCTCCAAGCCAACCCTCACTATACATATGGGTGTACCAAGCCTATCCAGCACCCTCCCCCCACCATTTGATCCAACTCACCATCAGGTGTTGATCAGTTGACAGCTCAACTCCTTTCTTCACTCAAGTGTCCAGGGCATATGGTTGCAGACATGATGACATGACTACAAAATCTATCATCGACCTTTGGCCTAGGGTGTCCTGGTGCCAAGTGCAACTACGAACACCCTTATGCTCAAGCATTGTGTTTGTTGTAGACAAACTGTGATTAGCAAAGAAGTCCAATAACAAAACACCACTCAGGACAAAACACCTCTCAGGTTCAGATCAGGCAGGCCGTTCCCCCCAATCACTCCCCTTCACTCACTGTCTTGGCCCATGTGGGTGTTGAAGTCCCCCAGTAGAACAGTAGAATCCCCAGAGGCAGCATCTTCCCGCAACCCACCCAAGGACTCCAAGAAGGCTGGATACTCTAAACTGGTGTTTGGTGCATAAGCAACAATCAGCAGCAAACAACAGTCAGAGCCCATTCCCCAACCTGAAGTTGCAAGGATGCAACCCTCTCATTCACTCAGGATAATGCCAATGTATAAACACCAAACCGGAGGGCTATAAGTAAATGCACATCTGCCTGCCACCTCTCACTCTGGGCAACACCAGAGTGGAATAGAATCCAGCACCTCTCCAGGAGATTGGTTCCAGAACCCATGCTGTGTGTTGAGGTGAGCCCAACTATATCTAACCGATATTTCTGAACCTCATGTTCAGACTCCTTTCCAACCAGAGATAGCACATTTCATATCCCTAAGGACAGTTTTGGCAGCTGGGGATCAGACTGCCAAAGCTCCTGGCTTCCCTGGCTTTGGCTGCTGCCCGATCCACAGTGCACCAGACCCCTAAGACTCCTCTTGCAGATGATGGACTCGAAGCAGGGCGGACTCACGTGGCTCTTTCGGGATGAGCCTAGTCAAGTCCCATGGGTAACAGCCCAACCACCAGGTGCTCACCAATGGGCCCCTCCCTTAGGCCTGGCTCCTCCCCCAGGCTTGTAAGCTGGGGCCAATCCCAGCTGACGATGGGTAAGAATCAGGGTACATACTGGACAGGTCACCAGTCTCTCACAGGCCTACCACAGAGAAACAGACAGCCATTCACACTGTGCTATAGCATGATTTAGTTAATTTATTTTTAATTTTAAAACTTTGCTTGCATTAGAAATGAACCATGACTGCTTTTTTTCATCAAGAATGATTTGCTGCATTATTGATGGAGAAGATATGGGTTTTAATGGAGAGCTGTGTGTGTGTGTGTGTGTGTGTGTGTGTGAGTGAGTGAGTGAGTGAGGAGAAGCAGTGTGGAGAGCTTCATTCTGCCAGCCAAATTTTTATTTTTCACCTAACTTCACCATTACGCCCATAAAATCTTACAAAATTAATCAATCACATTTTCATCAGTGTTTAATAAGAATGCCTTTGTTCATACAGCTTCTCTATAAACGCCTGCTATCACACACACACACACACACACACACACACACACATTTGCTTCAAAATCAGTAAGTGGCATGAAATATTTTTTATTTCAGCTAAAAGTTTTCTGCACTTAACACACCACCCACATCCTTCTCAGGAAGAAAAAAAACAATTTTAATATAACACACATTTACTTCTCAGAAATGAGCAGCACAGAAGATGCAGAGTTGCATTACATTACATTACATTACACAGAACAAGACATGAACAAGGCGTTATTAAAGCACATTGTGTAAACAACAGCGCCCCCTGATGGCGGTTAATAACAGGACACTGTGGCACTTCGGAAAGTCATTTCTGGCAGTTTAACAAAACGAAATTACATGAGTATTTACGTCTCAATTTAATAATACAACATAACATCTATATAAATCTAAGATAAATTTCTAACACAATAAATGATAAAAGAAAAAAGTATGCATTTAATTTTTTTTTTTTAGGTTTGGGATTTTAGGTAATGATGGAAATTTTAGCTTGTTGATTTTTTTCTTCCAAAAAAGGTTTTGTTCTTTGTCTATTAAAATCCTTTACACAAATTGTTAAATATAATTCAACTCAACCTTCTGATTAAAAAAATACTCAAAACATGATACTGTTTATTGTTATTTGTTATAAAACAAATTTAATTTGCCACTGAAACTTAATCACTGGTTGGTGGATACTTCAGGTGTTATAAATTATATGTAATTTACACTCAGCAGCCACTTTAATAGGAACATGTTCTTGATTCTAAGATCCCTGTTCTTGGCTGCAGGAGTGGAACCCAATGTGTTCTTCTGCTGTTGCATGCTGAGATGCTTTTCTGCTCACCACGGTTGTAAAGAGTGATTATATGAGTTACTATATCCTTCCTGGCAAAAAAGCTCGACCCAATCTGTCCATTTCCCTCTGACCCTCTCTTATCAACAAGGCGTTTGTTTCCACAGAACTGTCGCTCACTCAGTCACTCGATGATTGTTTTTTGTTTTCTGCACCATTCTGTGTAAACTCTAGAGACTGTTGTGTGTGAAAACCCCAGGAAGGAGATCAGCAGTTTCTGAAATACTCAAACCAGTCCATCTGGCTCAAACCAACACCCATACCACAGTGAAAGAAAGAAAGTCACACTTCACTGTGAGATCACAATGTTTCCCATTCTGATGTTTGAACATTGTGAACATTAACTGATTTGTATCTGTGGGATTTGACGCATCATGCTGCTGCCGAGGGATCGGCTGATTACAGAACTGCAGGAAACAGCTGCATGTGGATGTAGGGGTGTTCCTAATAAAGTGTCTGGTGAGTGTATAATAAATAATATAGTCTAATAGCTTTCTCCAAACACAGATAATCCTTAATCTAGTATTAAAACGAAATTAAACTTTTAGTCATCTTGCAACATTTATGTTTGAAATGGTTGACAGGAACTTTTAAGATGTTTAAACATTCCGGTACGTTAGAAAATCCTGAGCAGAGCAGAACGCTAATATTGTAGATAACTAAAGATAACATTAGCATTAACTATTACTGACATTCATGAGCTACATGAATATTTTATATCACGTTTCCAGTGAATGTTTTTAATGTATTTTACACCACAGCATTGTTGAATCGTGACATTATTAATATACACAACATATTTTATAACATATCAATACGCTGATTATCTTGATCTTTTTATGGGCTTTGTTTTGTTGTTTTCAGCAGAAAGGGGTTCTGAATGTTCTGGAGTGTTTTGTTGGATGGTTGTTGCGTTGTTCAGGGACAGGTGAGAATGTTCCTGAATGTGGGGATGGAAGTGTCCTGTCGAGATGCATGTTTTCCTTTTAGTGTGATAAGTAGAGAGTATAACAGGCGAGCCTGACAGTGTCATGTGATTTCAGTGGAATGTGTAAATAGGATTGGGTTTAATTTGCATTGACGTTAGTGTATTTAGCCATTCAGGAATGTCACCAGCAAACAAAGGTCGTCTATCTCTATCTGTACAACATGCAGGACAGCATCCAAAATAGACAGAGTGATTTTGAAATGGAATCAGACGACACTGATGTAAGCGATGAAGAGGCAGATGAAGATGCCATTGAAGTGGATAAAGAATATTAACAACCCACTGACTGGCCAGCTGGTGATTATATGGACATCAAGCCCCAATTTATGACTAATTTTTCTGATCCAGATATCACCCGTGATGCTGTTTTCCCTCCACACGCCCCTGGAGTACTTCCAGAAGTGTAGTCCCAGAAGGAGTCCTCTGAATGCTCAGAAGAGACCATCTTCAGGTGTTGGGAGTCAAACAAACGGATTCCCAGCCAAGAGGTCATGTGTACGCTTCCCATTGGATGGACGCAAGATCAGACATGATCGCACATTTCCCAGTGAAGATGAAGAGAGGACGCTGAAGACACTTCAATACAGGAGACACCAACAGGCTATGCAGCAAGTGTAATGTTCAGATTTGCTTTTCAGAAGAAAGGAACTGAACACAGCTGAACACTGGGATTACAGCAAAATTCAGTTTTGTAAATACATGTATCCCGGGGTTTTTTTCTTCAAATTAATAGATTCCTTTAAAAAAAAAAAACTCAGCGCTGCAAATGAACCCTTAGTTGTTCTGTATATTTGTTCAGACAATGTGAATACAGAAAATCTGCTCCCAACTAGGGATGATGTTGCATTGTTCCATCATTTCCCTAGAAACTAAAAGACTAAAATGCTAAAAAAAAAAAATCAAAACACTTTAATTTCTGCATCAGAGGCCTCTGACAGGTGAAACATCTGACAGGTGAAAAAAATCACTCATTTTTCCTATATTCAGGCTTTATAAGGCAAGACTAGCAGTGATGGACTGTTCATACGGAAGGACCACCGACTCCTCAGGAGGTAGAAGAGTGTCAGAGAACATGTGCAAGACCTCGACCCGAGAGTCGGCTGTGAAGACGCGATGGTCTCAGTGACGTCTAACACAAACCCTGACTGGAACAAGTGCTGCGACACACTCAAACAATCTGGGGCTGGACAGCTATGCCTTTTCACCTTCTGGTTCACACACACACACACGTCTGCTTAGTCTATAAGGCTGAACTCGTGTCACACTCGGCCCGTGTCTGTCTCTGAAAGGTGCCTTTCACATCCCAATGAATTCCATGTCTCGAATGCTGCAGTGCTGCGGTTCTGAAATGCAGGAAGAAAAAAACACAGTGGACTGTTGCTAGGAAACACGTGTTGTTGTTTTTCTACCCAAACACACACACACACATCAAAATGCCATTTTGGTTCCTGACCCGATGTTATGATGCTAAACTGAATTGTCCTGGGACTCACCGGGGACTTTGTACACTATCTTTTATTGCAGTTTTATTGCTTTTATTATTACAATATTATTATATTTCTCTGTTCAGACGATTCAGACGACATTATTATTATTATTATTATTATTATTATTATTATTCCGACTTCACTTTATCCTTGTGTCTGTTTCCTCCTGAGAGACACATACCTGTAGTGAAGTGTCATCAGCATACAGTCTGAAGCTCATAACACAGCGTGAGGAGATTTTCAGGACTTTTTTCTATTTCAAATAATTTTTTTTTATTATTGTTTTATGAACTCCTTATGAAGCACACTGAAAAACTGTTTCAAAAAGTGATATATAAATAACATTTTATTAATACAGAACAGAAAATACAGCTTCACAAAAGTACAACAGTAAAACCACATTAAAATAATGATTTAATACAAATGAAAAAGGAAAATTTGGATAGAATAACATAAAATAGCCATAAAATATAAAAGGAACACAATTCAACAATTAATGATTAAAAAATGTCAAATTTGATTCTATTGAATCAGTGAATCATTTAGGTTATGATCAAGATTTGGTCATCTCTCGTTCAGTGTATGGATCAGTGAATCTTTCTGTATGTCATTAATTGTTTTGTTGTTGTTGTTATTGTTGTTGTTTTTGAGGTTACATGCTTTTTTAATTTTGTTGGTGTTTGTGAAACATTTATGAATTGTGTAAATCACATTTGCAATTTAATTTCATGAGTCAGTCAGTGAATCGTTTCTCTTGTTCAGCCAAATATGAGTCAGTGAATCAGTGAATTATTCAGTCAGAGAGTTTAATAAATCCTGTTCAATGCCGGTAAGAGCGACCTGTGTGTGTCATACCTGTCAACTTTGAGGTTTGAAAAAAAGGGATATTTCCCAGATTTTTAACTCAAAATAAGGGAAAATTTCGGAAAGTCATACCCTTCACCAAAAGTGGGTGTGTAGTTGAATGGGGGGCAATTTTCTATCTAGTATTTGTGATTTCCTGTACTCTGGTGCATGTTGGTGATAGCCAAGACCCAAACTCAATATGCTTATGGTTTATAGAGTGCATTTGTGAATAAACTATACATTTATTTTTATTTGCTTTCAGTGGTACCAGTTATTTCCCAAATTAAGGGCTAAAATACGGATCTTATGTTAAAATAAGAAAGGTCATTATATAACCCGTCAATAAATTCAATTCCATTGCAATTTATTATGGTTTTACCATAGTCATGGCCTCGGAACACTAGATAGATAGATAGATAGATAGATAGATAGATAGATAGATAGATAGATAGATAGATAGATAGATAAAGAGATAAAGAGTAATATAAGATATTAAACCAAGAGTGATTTAAAATGGGTAAGTTTCAGATAGAAAATAAAATAGACAATGAGTGGATAAAACAGTTAATACACCAATTAGTTTACACTAGGCTATTTATGAGGTCTTAGCCAGGACATACTTAATGTAAACATGCGTAGCTTACCTTTGATTATTTGGGAGGCTTTCGTTTTCCCCATGGAAAATTTCTCTGCGATGGAAGAGTCTGGGAACCTTCCAGCCACGCACTTGTTGAAATCATCAAAGAAAGAGAGGCTAATGTTTTTCTTAGCTATTAGCATCGCCATCTTCACCTCAGACCTAATCAGTGTTGCCAGATACTGCTGACGTGTTCCAGCCCAAAATATGTTCAAAACCCGCCAAAATGCACTTGAAACCGCCCAACTTGGACGGGAAACCGCCCAATCTGGCAACACTGGACCTAATCACTTGCTCAGCCTCGCCTCCGGACGTAGTTCTGTAATTACTGATGCCTGAGAGGGCGGGGACATGAATTCATGGCCCGACTTCCTGCTGTAAACTCCTGTCAGAGGCGCGTCATGAATTCTGGACCTACCGACTTTTTTATATTGTGAAAATACAGGACTTTTATATAATGTAAAAATACGGAATATTTTCGGGAAAATAAAAAAACGGGAAGACAGTGGGAAATAAGTGAAAATAAGGGATTTCCCGGGAAAAACGGGAGGGTTGACAGGTATGGTGTGTGTGTGTGTGTGTGTGTGTGTGTAATAATCAGTGAACAAATTATTTAATGGACTAAAATGACTCATCAGTTTTTAAAAAAAATCTAATTTACATTAGTTCATGGAACAAAGATTGAGTTAACACTGATAGCTAATTAACAATGCTGAAAGATTTCCTGAAATTTAAGTACCCGTATGCATGCTTTATATATATAAGGCTTTACATGAGTTTGCCCCGCCCCCGTTCAATTACTATTTTTTTTTTTTATTTAAAAAAGTTGATAGTGGCGATAGAACAAGGGCCTCTCCTAAAGGCCTTACTATAGTACCAGTTAGGTGCACCACATTTGGACAAACTGTACCGTCAGTAAAGGGGAACAAATTTTGGAACTGTCTACCACTTATAATAAGGTTGTACCCGACATATCACCAATACATGACTCATCTCAAACTATGGCTCACGGAAAATCAGAACTGCCTCCACTTCTAACTGTGCTTTATATGTATTTTTATTTTTTAAGTCTTTTCTGTCTGAGACCGGATTTGTTCAGAGTGTACCTTGCTGTTGTCCTTGTCTCTATCCATGTTTTTGTATATTGTGTATTGCGTAATTGTGTATTGTGTTGTTTGCTTCTGCTGGTTCTGTCACTGTCCTGGACTTGTGAACAGTGAATAGTGATGCTGTATCTGTCCCTAATTAGCAGAGCCGGCCCGTGGCATAGGCAATATAGGCAAATGCTAAGGGCGCTGCGTCCATCCAGGGGCGCAGAAACGGGGGGAGAAAAATTATGACTTCCACTATTCTGAAAACGAGTCAGCGTTATAATGTCTTAGCCTAATTTAATTGTACAGCAAAGCATGTAGTCAGGGTGCGATTTGTCAAAAAAAAGCGGGGTGTGGTGGGGTGTGGTGGTGGTTGTTAATCATGAAACAATAAGCGCTCAACAGTGGTTCGCCCTGTCTATAGTGTGTCTTCGGGCGCGCAAGTGCGCATCCACGGCCACGGGCGCAGATAGAGGGGGGGACGGGGGGGATTCGTCCCACCCAGATTTAAATTCACCTTGTTCGGTCCCCCCCACTTATAGGGAGGAAAAAACGTCTATGCTGTCTTTCTTTGCATAAGGCAAACCTCACAGAAAAATCAAAAGACTAATTACCATTCGGTTTATTGAGGTGCACAGCAGTACAGACGTAGTTGCAACTGCGCAGACTGCACAGGTTGCGAGCTCGAGCTTGGTTGCTATGGTTACCCACAACAAGTTTGACAGGCATATCGGGGACAGCGCCTCCTAGTTCAGGACCCCAACACGGCATGATGAAGGGTGCCAAAAGGCAGAAAACGATTGCATCGTTTTTTCAAAAAAAAAAAACAACTGTAAGTAAACTGTGCCTTACTTTATCATATCACCTTGCAATTTTTTGATAGTCTGTTCAAAGTAATGTCGTAGTGAAAGTAAAATCGTACGGAGTAGAGATGCCTTTCTGGTAGCCTCCTTCTTTCGGTGGCAGCCTGTAGATACAGTGCTCAGAAGGCAGTTTTAATGTTTAATCTGGCGTTCCCTGCCATAATTTCAGCGAGCATATTGTTTCATAAGGAAACTTTGCGAAGAGTTGTTGACTGACTGCCGCTCACGCAACACACAGGCATAGTTAGAAAGTCAGGATGCACTGGTTTACACTTTACACACACACACGTAGCCCAGCCTCTCGCTATGGTTAACAGTTGGAACTTAGCGGTTTTAAAACTAGTTTTGCAGTTTTGCAATTTCTGTGCGTGATGATAATGTGTAAACTTTGGATTTCCATAGACTATGTTAAAATGTTATCATTGTCCTGGCCTGCAGGTAGTTCCTGGTGATGGCAGTGAGGGAGGTGAAATAACATGTATACACACTACCGTTCAAAAGTTTGGGGTCACCCAGACAATTTTGTGTTTTCCATGAAAAGTCACACTTTTATTTCCCACCATAAGTTGTAAAATGAATAGAAAATATAGTCGAGACATTTTTCTGGCCATTTTGAGCATTTAATCGACCCCACAAATGTGATGCTCCAGAAACTCAATCTGCTCAAAGGAAGGTCAGTTTTATAGCTTCTCTAAAGAGCTCAACTGTTTTCAGCTGTGCTAACATGATTGTACAAGGGTTTTCTAATCATCCATTAGCCTTCTGAGGCAATGAGCAAACACATTGTACCATTAAAACACTGGAGTGAGAGTTGCTGGAAATGGGCCTCTATACACCTATGGAGATATTGCACCAAAAACCACACATTTGCAGCTAGAATAGTCATTTACCACATTAGCAATGTCTCATCTCATCTCATCTCATTATCTCTAGCCGCTTTATCCTTCTACAGGATCGCAGGCAAGCTGGAGCCTATCCCAGCTGACTACGGGTGAAAGGCGGGGTACACCCTGGACAAGTCGCCAGGTCATCACAGGGCTGACACATAGACACAGACAACCATTCACACTCACATTCACACCTACGCTCAATTTAGAGTCACCAGTTAACCTAACCTGCATGTCTTTGGACTGTGGGGGAAACCGGAGCACCCGGAGGAAACCCACGCGGACACGGGGAGAACATGCAAACTCCGCACAGAAAGACCCTCGCCGGCCCCGGGGCTCGAACCCGGACCTTCTTGCTGTGAGGCGACAGCGCTAACCACTACACCACCGTGCCGCCACATTAGCAATGTATAGAGTGGATTTCTGATTAGTTTAAAGTGATCTTCATTGAAAAGAACAGTGCTTTTCTTTCAAAAATAAGGACATTTCAAAGTGACCCCAAACTTTTGAATGGTAGTATATATATATATACATATATATATATATATATATATATATATATATACACACACACACGCACACATACATGCATACACAAAATGGAATCATTTGCTGACAGCTCAGTCCCCCCCAGTTCAAAAATCCTATCTGCGCCCCTGTCCGCGGCTATTCTCTGTTTTGGCCATGTAATCATAGCCAGAGATTGCCATAGGCGACCTAGGCAATTGCCTAGAGCGCAAAGTGTGCCCAGGGGCGCCAAGGGCGACCAAAACCCCACCAAAAAGGAGGGATGGAGTTATTGAATGGAGATGTTACCAAGTGCATCAGTGGTGTACAGTGTTTTCAACCACTGTGCTGCCGAACTCTAGTACCGCGGAACACTAGTGTGCCGTGAGAGATCACCAAGTGTACCGTGGAAAATTATAGAATGACTGTATATTGTAAATATTGGCAACAGCGTTTTAGTTTCAGTCAACATTTTCTATTGGTGATGTGCTTTGAGATTTTTTCATTGAAAAAAGTGCGCCCTGGCTCAAAAAGGTTGAAAAACAAGTGTAGCCTACGCAGTAGTGGTCGGTGATTTCCTTATGCCTACTAAAAATGCACAATGATAGGTTATAAGGGGGGCGAGGGGAGCGGTGTTCATCGGGGAATGAGAATGGCTATCCACTGCAAAAAGTAGCCCAGACTACAAGTGCTTAAATGAAGAAATCCAAACTCTCGGGTGCGCAAGGGCGCAAACAAAGGCTACAGGGAGAAACAAATAGAGCCAAGTATAGAGATAAGTCTGATCTAATCTCTCATATCAACCATTATAGTGGCAAATTAATATTTTAGACGCCTGAATCAATGTCTGCCTAGCTAACTAGATGCAAACAGCAATAGACTTCAATAACAAAGTACCCATAATAGCACTTTTGTTTGAAAATACAGCCCATTGATGTCCTAACAGGGTGCTTAAGTTTGCACAATTTAGAATTGTAGAATTTTTTATTCATTTAATTTGTTAATTCTTCAGAGATGGCAACTTTTAATAGCAAAAAAGAAACTAAAAATAATTTCTTGTTTATTGTCCATGCACTACACTTTGAACAGGGTGCGGAAGAGTTTTTGCCCATTATATGGAGATATGTATTGAATTTGTGTGGTCATTTTACTTTGTGACACTTTATGTTAATAATGATAACAATAATAACAATAATGAAAAAGATAAAAATGACTTCTTGTTTATTGTCCATGCACCGTACATTGTTTAATAGTAATAGAATAGAGTGATTAGATTAAAGTGTTATTTAGATGTTATTCGAGGGTTTTTTTTCTTGGGGGGGGCAAAACTCAATCTCGCCTAGGGCAGCCAAAGACCTAGAGCCGGCCCTGCTAATTAGTGTAGTGTTATATGTGTGTTTGTATCCCATTCTGTTTTGTATCACCTGCCGAGGGACAACAAATGAAAATTAGCAATTATGCTAACTCCAGCATATTTACATTACGTATTTTATACCATGGTTCATGAATGTGCACTGTCCATATCAAATAAACCAAAAGAAAATAGTCAAGTCAAGTTTATTTGTATCGCGCTTTTAACAATAAACATTGTCGCAAAGCAGCTTTACAGGATTTGAACGACTTAAAACATGAGCTAATTTTATCCCTAATCTATCCCCGATGATGAAGCCTGTGGTAACGGTGGCAAGGAAAACCTCCTTCAGACAACATGAGGAAGAAACCTCGAGAGGAACCAGACTCAAAAGGGACCCCATCCTCATTTGGGCAACAACAGACAGCATGACTATAACATTAACAGTTTTTTTTTAAGATATTTTTGGGCTTTTTTCACCTTTATTTGGATAGGACAGTGTAGAGATAGGAAATGAGCAGGAGAGAGACAGGGAGGGATCGGGAAATGACCTCGGGTTGGAATCGAACCTGGGTCCCCGGATTTATGGTATGGCGCCTTATCCACCTGAGCCACGATGCCCCCAACATTAACAGTTTTAACATGAAGTCAGTTTCGTTGATGTTATAAACTCTTCATTGATGGAAACTTGAGTGCAAAACTGTTCATGACAACTGCAGTCCTAAAGTTAGCAAGTCAACTGTAGTCCTCAGCCATAAAAGCATTACTGTAAGAGTCCAGAGCGTCCTCCAAGTGTGACTTTCAACTGTCCTCATGGGGCCGTCCTCCACAGGAGCGATGCGATGAGACTCCAACCAGACACAGGGCACCAGGATGGATCAGGCAGGTCCGAGGAGCAGAAGAGGTTCAGCATCTCGATCCCAGGACCGACATGTAACTCAGAGGGACAGATTGGGGGGGAGAGAGAAAACACAGGTTGTTAGGTATGCCCTAAAAATAACAAGTATTAAATCTGTGTGGTAGGCTCGCAAAGACGAGAGTCTTGACATCAGGCATAACACACAACAATGGCATGTTAATATGGTTAAAAAATATCATGACCTGCTCTGGCTGGATGCTTGATTGGGTGATGGGAGCACACTCCTCAGCAATGATGGGATGCAGATGGGACCCTTAGGGCTGGCCAAGACAATTCAGTTACATTTCACTGGGTCTGGGACATGCGACAGAATGTCTGACGGCCGATTCCCTGCAGGCTACGATAGCCAGTCGAGGTCTCCACCCTCTCCACCAAAATACATTTAAGAACACAAATATGAAAGTTAATCAACGGCAAATCGCTGTGAGAAAGACCGTGAAGATTCAAGTGATGTTTCTGTTCTCTGTGATGTTAAAGGAACAGAAAAATGCACATGAACAGAATGACCTCAGTAATCACATACAGAGAGCTAACGAACTGCTAACTAACACTCAGGAGGAAGCTAGATCTATCAAAGGAAAGACTTAAGCCACAATCCACACGGAGTGAACGCTGCATTCAGATGGTCAAGACGTTTGTGATTAACATTCTATTCATGCTAAATAAAGCTAGCACTAGTAACACAGCCATCTCTCTCTCTCTGTCTCTCTCTCTCACACACACACACACACACACCCGTCATAGCTCTGTGACCACCTAAGAGTCTCTTCTGTACTTAAGATTCAAAGCAGGTACAAACTCCAGCTGAGCTCAAACACGGCTGCCAGCGAAACAGCCAGAAACGAAGGAGTGCTTTCTCACATTCATATCTCAGGACCAGACGTGTCTCGGATTCACAGCCATCTCCAAATAAAAATAACTTTCCATGCGCTAAACCTCATGTTCACACTCAAACATTAATGATTGTTTATTCATATTATCAGTCAGCTTCTTAAAGCCTGATTAGCTTGTAAAAGATGCTAGGCTAATCCTGTGTATGACAAATTTGAAAGAAAATAATTTTGCTCCTGACAGATCTTTGCTTCACCAAAATGTAATTACAGTAGACCCCCGCCTATTCGCGGTTCAGTATTCGCGAATTCACATATTCGCGGGATTTTATGTAGAACATATCTCCTATACATTCGCGGAAATCTCAGCGATTCGCGGTCATTTGCGGCGAACATATTGAACGTTTACGCACTGCGAACATTTACGCACTGCTACATTCTCGGAGCCGAATGCTCGCTCGCTATTGCCTGAAGTTTGAATGGCGGGCTGCTGCTCATTGGCTGATACGAATGAGCGCATTGTACAGTACAGTCTCGCGGTTCCCGTAGTTCAGACTTGTTCACGTGTTGTGCGTTCTTGGTATTTTTGAATAATTTTTACACCCTACAATGGCTCCTAAACACTCTCCATCTTCTAAGGCTCCTGCCAAGGAACCTAAGCGCCAGAAGAAGGTAATGACGCTGCAAGAGAAGGTAGGACTTCTCGATATGCTAAAGGAAGGGAAGAGTTTTGCAGCAGTGGCTCGTCACTACGGCATCAACGAGAGTACCGTGCGCTACATAAAGAGCAGTTTTATGGGGAGGGTTACAAGTATTCGCGATTTTGGCTTATTCGCGGCCATGTTCGGTCCCTCAGGGCAGTCTCAGCCGAGCTGCACACCTAGCTGTCCAATTCTCATGATCCAGCATACAGTTGGCTAGCTCGGCAATGTCAGCCGCCCCTGCATCCCCCTTCAAAGTGTCCAAGAATGTTGTTACTGGGCGTCCAGGCCGGCGAGAGCCGTGGGTTGGCTCCCACAAAACTAGATGGCTTGCTGGCAGATCGCTGTGGCGGAAACAGTGGCCTGCAAGGCCAAGCCTACGCCAGGCAACCTTGTCTGTGATCTTGGGCAGGTCGCCATATAGGATACTGCCATATTCGGTCCCTAACCCCCGCGAATACTGAGGGCTTACTGTAAACAGTTTCCTCAGTGTTGCTCAGGGGTTGTTATGTGTTTGATAAAGTATTCCAGGGTGTTGCTAGCTGGTTGGTGATTTGTACGGGATTGGTAGGTGGTTAGTCTGGTGTATGGGATCTCAGGTGGTTGTAGGGGTGTTGGTAGGTGGTTGCTATAGTAATCCAGGTGGTTGCTCGGGTGTATGTGTGAACTTTAGGACAGGGCGTGGCACTGAAGCACTGAAGCAGTCGCTTTCTCTGAGCCTTGATTAAAGCAGTTTTATAAGCAGTTCAGTTCTATCATCTGTAATAAGTGTTTCCATGGCAACACTGGGGCTGAATATTCATGATCAGAGGCAACGCAGTCAATAAAAATCGAACAGCTGTTTAAGTGCAGGAAGCTAATCGCTATCTTCTAACCTTCACAAGGTCAGTGAACCCACAGTGTTTAGTTTATCCTGTACACACACACACACACACACACACACACACCTGCTCTCTTCATCTCACGGGTACTGAGTGTGTATCAGTGCACTGTATAGGGAAAAAGGTGTAGCAGACACAGGAAACACCTTCAGAAAATATTTGCACGCAGTTTCCTTCAAACTCTTTAGTCCCATTTTTTCTTGCTAACAAGCTGAAATCGACACGTGAACGTGAGAAATGTTTCTTTTTAACCTTTAAAAAGGCAAAAACCTAAAACAGAAAATTTAAAGCTCAGTTTCTGAGCATCAGACTGAACTCTGCTTCACCTTGGAACGTTGGCTCTGGTGAAGTCTCGTCAAAGGCAGAAAACGCTAATCACCTCTGTGTAATGGCTGCCATTAAGTGCTAATGCTATACTTCGCTATTAGCATATGCAAGAAACTCATACACCACATTATTCAGTAACCTCTGGATGACCCAAACGGAGGAGAAAAGCAGCTTTTCCTTTCAGTAAGTGAAGAATCTGAAGAATTAACAGACAAAAAAAAAATCACGTTCTTTTACTGGTGAACATTAACTCGGGTGAAACATCTCGTTTTTTGCTAACACGCTAATCAGGGTTTTTTCCAGTTCTGTTCAAAACAAATGTTGAAAAGAAACTTCATGTTTTATAATAATCACATGAACGTATATGTTTCAGTGGTGTTATATTTGATTGTCTTGATTAACTTGAAGAAATTAACAAATTGTAGATTGCTTATATTATTCACACGACATTGTGTGTTTGAGTTTCAGGAACATGGTGAACTGAACCGTCACGTGACTCTCAGAATTACATATGGAGAAACTGTGAAATGTTCTGTACTGGATTTTTAATTAAGGTAATTTTTATATAAGGTTTGGAAAACATGTCTCGGTTCTTTCTGAGTTGAGAAACTAGGCAGGTAAATAAACAGACCTGAAACAGCACCAACATTCCAGCAAATTACTCAACATGTGTTCAAACAGTGTTTTTATTGCATCATCGCTGAAGTTTCTTCTCCATTTCCCCTTTAATTAGAAATCAAGTAACTGAAAATATTAGAGTAACTGCATTAATATAGAGATATGTGGCGTAAATAACTAACTTTAATAACGAATTATCAGGAAAAAAGTATGAAATAGAATTTAAATAAAACGCCACAGAGAGAGAGACAGACAGAGAAGAAGAAACCTTTATTCGTCACATGCACACTTCAAGCACAGTGAGATTCATCCTCTGCATTTAACCCATCTGAAGCAGTGAACACGCGCACACACACACCCAGAGCAGTGGGCAGCCACACCAGAGCGCCCGGGGAGCAGTCAGGAGTTCGGTACCTCGCTCAAGGGCACCTCAGCCCAAGGCCGCCCCACGTCAACCTAACTGCATGTCTTTGGACTGTGGGGGAAACCGGAGCACCCGGAGGAAACCCACGCAGACATGGGGAGAACATGCAAACTCCGCACAGAAAGGCCCTCGCCGGCCACGGGGCTCGAACCCAGACCCTTCTTGCTGTGAGGTGACAGCCAGTGGCGTGCACAGATATGCCGCTTTTCCACTACAAACGCGGCTGAGCCGTGCCGTGCCGAGTCGAGCTGAGTCGAGCTGAGCGGGGCTGTTGAAGTTGCATTTCGACTACAACCGCGCTGAACCGTGCTGGCTGGAAGTGGGTGGACACATTGGGTGGAGTTAGTGAAAGTGGGTGGACGTCACGTGATGTCGTTAAGCAGCGCAAACAGTGACATCAGTGACAGTGGCGGAACAAGTCAGAGCCGGGCCGGGGGCGGGGCAAATGACCGGGCCCTTTATTAAAGCTTATCATAACATCATTTTAGGCTACAAAATGTCCGCAACTGCGGTGTTTACCAATTTCAACACTACCGGGTGCAACTATATGTTATTTAGTACATCAAGTCCTTCAAACGAACATGTAACTCAGAAACAAAAAACATTAGGATACTGTACATGGCTCATAATAAAACATCAATAGCCTATACTGCGCACATTATTTGAAGGGCATATGAATGAGCGCTCAGAGTGGTGACAGGAAGAGTCAGAAATAAAAGGAGGGCGGTGCAAACCTCACTGAATGCACTGTGTTTACCAATTTCAACACTACGGGGTGCAACTATGTTATTTTGTACATTAAGTCCTTCAAACGAACATGTAACTCAGAAACAAAAAAACATTCGGCGACATACTGTACATGGCTCATAATAAAACATCAATAGCCTACTGCGCGCATTATTTGAAGGGCATACGGCGAGCCTTGCGCTCCGCGAACTCGTCCACGATGCTCTGTATGTCACTGATTCAGTGATCTTTTAAGCGGTAGTCTCACGACCCGAATAGTAAACAATAAACATGGAGGACATGGAGTCGTTAGTGTTGCTGGTCTTGGTGCTGTGGCTTGTTGTCACCGACAACGCCAACAGATACTGGCAAGAGCGTATAGATGAGGCGAGGCGCATAAGGCTACAGAAATTCTCGTAATTCGTAATTATTTTTCTTCCGGGTTTACGGTGTTTACAGATCCCAGCGCGCTCGCGGGGCGTGTGTGGGCATGTGAGGACACGCCTCCTCACCAATCAGTGCACAGGGGAGTGTCTGCTCACGCCCCCAACCTCAGTCAGCACGGTTTGGCTCGCTTCAGCCCCACTCCAAAACGGTGCGAGTTTTAGGGGCTAAGCAGGGCTGAAACGAGCTGAGTCATGCTGGTTTTTGGTAGTCGAAACGCGAGCCGTGTCGGGCTGAAGTGAGCTGAAGCGAGCTGAAGTGAGCTGAAAAAGGGTAGTGGAAAAGGGCCAATAGACACGAGGTGGTGCTCAAGCACCTGCCCCTCTGCCCTCTGTCCAAAAAAGTGCCCTTTTGAATTTTTTTTTACAGTTTACTGAGGCCAATGTCGACATGATCTTTTAGAAAAGCCGCGGCATTAAAAGCGTGTGTGAAAATAATGTCCCGATGTGTGCCCCCTCTGCACACACACCGGACCTCTGTCTCTCTTGCTCTCACGTGAACAAGTGTGCAGTGCATTCAATGTGAGGTTGCAGCAGCATAGCGTCCTGGAAGCCACGGCCTTGTCGTAGCGCAGACAACACATCGGGCAGTCAGTCAGCTCTTCCCCTGCCCCACCAGCCAGGTAACACATGAATCGAGTGAAAATGTATTGTTTGCCCTCTAAGCCCAAGCTGTAATTATTTTGTCGTGAAGTAGCCCGTCGCATACAGAAACAACTGCACATAAGTATTATATTTTTTGCTAGACCATTTTCAGATTTAGGAAAACAAAAATTTATTTTTCTATTTTGTTCAACTAGAGATTCCTGGCAAAGTCAAAAAGCCTTGATGTTATAAATTAACATTAAGTGGTTGTTTTACACCTTTAAAAACTAAAACGGGTCAGTGGCGACCCGAACACAAGAGGAGGGTTAAATCTCAGACTTTTATAATAAGGTGTTCCACATGCGCAAAAAAGTGCCCTTTTTTCCCCCCAGAGCACTTGCCCCCCAAAATGCCTGTGCACGCCACTGGCGACAGCGCTAACCACTACACCACCGTGCCGCCCAGAAAAAAGAGAAAAACAGAGAGAGACTGTTAAGATTGCGCTGCGTGCTGTTCAGATGCGTTACCAGGAGATCTCCGAGGACAAGAAGAGAGCGAACCACATGAGTCTAAATCAATCTGGTTTATTCTCTGCGTGTCCCGACACATAGCTGCGTCAGGGCGTATATATACACACTTCTGCATAGGGAGTATCAGCAGTAGAAAGTTATGGAATGTGTTTTGCACACTCAGTATCAAGGTCACACAGGAGTTATGCACAGTTCAATAACCGCGAGAACATACTCTTTTGCTTTTCTCTGTACCTTCTAGTTTCACTGAAACCACATTCCTGGTTCCTCCTGTTCTAGGGGGTGTATGGTCTGCTCTTTCATGTATAATAAAACAACTCCTTATATGGTGAGTTGACCAGGATATGAAATAGGAACAGAACATACGAAAAGTACAAAATGTACAGAGCAGCGCGTATTATCTCTGGCCTAAAGTTAACCCTAAACTGCTACACTACACGACAGTCACCCTTGGGCCGCGCATTTACAAGAGTAGGTTTAGGAGTATTCAGGATTATATTCTTACAATCCCCTCTTTAATACTCTGACGCAAGCCCAGAGTATTATTCACACCCCAGTGTATTGACAACCTTACCTCTGGGTCTGTATTGTCTGTCAGGAAAACCTTAATTTGAGTATACGAGGGCCACAGGCTGAGCCATGTCATATTAACCTTAGAATAGTTAGATGGGGCTATTCGGACCGGAAAAGGATCGCTGCTGTCATGGGGTAACAAAGAACACACATAACAAGGTATACTCATATTCATTGATGTTTTTACAGTGAAGTTTATATATTTCCAAAACTCGTTATCCCTTGGGTCCCGGTGTATTGCTTGTGCGGGTAACCCTGCCCCAAGCGTTGAGATCAGCACGATGATGAAGAAAGTCATACTGGTCACTGACTTTGTTCTCTAATGCTCACAGGGTGCAGACGGCGAAAAATATCACAGGCTCCCGTGCTTTTCAGACTCTTCAGCCCAGAACTTTGCAAGACTCACCAACCATCCCCTCTTTGTAGATCAGCCGAAACTGGATTGCTCCAGATGCTGGAAGGGGATCCCTGAAAAGGCCGTCAGCTATTGTCACAGCAACTTTCTGAAACACAAAAGTCTGTTAAGCATCAACAATATAGATTTCTATTACATTGGAGCCTTCTTTATTCTGCTGGCATGGATCCACTGTGGAAAAAGGTCCGTTAGTACAGCCGTGCGAGTTACAGCGAGTACATCGGTGGGCCCACTGTAGGGTGACTCCTCCATGGGAGCGTTTAGTTTACCGAATCTCTTTACTAAAACTCTGTCCCCTACCTCAAAGGGGTGAGTGTGTGCCTCTGGAATGGGAGGCTTTTTGGAATTTACTCTCGCCCAATACTCATCCAGCACCCGCATGAGACCCACCGCGTACTCGCTGAGATGTACTTCAAGATCACCCGTTCCTATAACCTGCATGCCTCTACGCCAAGGAACAGGAAAGGGGCGTCCCATGACGAGCTCGTACGGAGATAAATTGTCGAGAGCGACCTGAGCAGTCATGCGCATATCAGCGAGGACCAACGGTAAAACTTGGACCCAATTTTTCGTGCCTGCGTCTTGCATAGCCTTACGCAACTTACCCTTAATTGTTCTATTCGCACGCTCCACAATGCCAGAGGACTGTGGATGGTATGGGATATGAAAACGCCAATTGATCTTGAGGTCTTTACATAGCTCCTGCGTTACCTTAGAGGTGAACGGCGTTCCCTTATCAGAGTCAATTCCTACCGGAAGACCGTAACGTGGGATAATTTCCTGTGTAAGTTTGTTCACTGCTGTTCGGGCGTTCTCTTTGCTACACGGGAAAGCCTCAATCCACCGTGAAAATTTGTCAATCATGACCAAAAGGTATTTGAACGGGCCCTGCTTTGGCATGTGAGTGAAGTCGATCTGCCATTCTTGGAAAGGCGTGTCGGGTATGGGAAGGTGCTGATGTACCGCGCCTGGTTTAGATAGATTATTCTGGGCGCACGTTAAACACTTGTCCAGAATGTTGTGTGCGTCTGTGTGCAAATTATTGATGCAGAATGTTCTGTTCATATCCTCCACTACCCCTCTTCGGCCGCGATGAGTGGGACCATGGAACTCGCGGACGAGAAAGGGAGTACAGTGACGAGGTAAACAAAGACGGCCCTGTGCGTCAAGCAAAACGCCACTCTTCTCTGTCGCGCCCTGGGCGTCCCAGAACTGTGTATCTGCCACAGAGGCCGAGGCCTGGATAGAAATGAGATCTATGTCAGGTAAGACAGCGCTAACCATGCGATCAGTAGAAACTAAAGCGCAATTAAAGCCTGGAGGCAGGACACCGGATGCGGCTGCAGCTTTAGCGACTCGATCAGCGAATGAATTGCCCTTTACTTCAAATGAGTCCCCTCTTGTGTGCGCGCGTGTCTTAACAATGGCCAACGTGCACGGAAGGAGACAGGCGGTGATTAAATCAGTAACAAGTGAAGAATGAGAAATGGGCTTACCGTCGGCTGTCGTAAACCCCCGAGACGCCCAAATGCGGCCGAAGTCGTGCGCCACGCCGAAAGCGTAGCGTGAGTCGGTGTAAATAGTAACGTCTGTGTCTTGAGCCAAAATACATGCGCGAGTCAAAGCATAGAGCTCCGCAGCCTGAGCAGAAGAAAAAGGCAAAGAATGAGCTTCAACAATTTCATCAGGGAGGCGACAAACAGAGTAACCACACAGGAACACACCATCCGCAGGGCGGGAACAGGAACCATCTACAAAAAGAGAATCGCCTGTGGAAAGAGGGGTGGAGTGTAAGTCTGGGCGGATGCTAGTTTCAAAAACGATATTAGAAAGACAGTCATGTGAGTCAAACGCAACATCGTCATCCTGTGAGTTAAGAAGACGCTGAAGAGCGTGGGCGACAGAATCAAACGACGAGGAGGGCTTAACAGTGAGATGCTCTGTGGCCAAAAGAATAAACTCATAGCCAGAGCGACGCTGAGCAGACAAATGCTGAGTGCTAAGATTCCGCAGAATGTACACGACGTCATGTGAAGTGTGTAAAATGAGCGGATGCGACAAAACAAGTTTTTCAGCGTCCGTGACCATGAGAGCACACGCAGCAACAGCCCTAAGACAGCCAGGAAGCCCTTGTGCCACAGCGTCAAGAGTTTTAGACAGAAACGCGCAAGGTCGCATGCCCCCCCCGTGCTCCTGAGCCAGCACCCCAGAGGCGGTCCCCTTCTGATTGCACACATACAGGTGAAACGGCAAACGATAGTTCGGCAGCCCGAGAGCAGGGGCGGAGCACAAAGCTTGCTTCAGAGCCTTTAAGGCCGTTAGCATGTCCTCAGTCCAGACCAGGGGCTGAGTCAAAGGATCTGAGTGACTTATAGCTGAACGCAAACAATTGTCATAGATTGAACAGTCAGGGATCCATTGACGACAGTAATTGATGAGGCCCAGAAATGCCATGAGAGCGTGCTTGGTTGCAGGTACCTGAGTGTCCATAATGACTTGAACGCGTTCCGGGCTAAGCCTCCTGGAACCCTGGGAGAGGTCATGTCCCAAGTAGCGAACAGTTGTGAGGCAAAACTGCAACTTCGTGCGGGAGACCTTGAAACCCTTCTGCGCCAGGAGTGTGAGGAGAGACAATGTGGCGGCAGCACAAGCGTCTTGATCCTCCGCCGTTACCAGAAGATCATCCGCGTACTGGAGCACCGTGGAGTCCCGGGGAAGACAGAGATCAGCCAGCGCGTCCCGCAATACGGCAGTGAAGACCGCCGGTGAGTCAATGAAACCCTGTGGCAACCGCGTCCACGTGTATTGTCTTCCCCTGTGTGTGAAAGCAAACAGGGGCTGAGTCTCATGGCCCACAGGAACACTGAAAAAGGCAGAGCACAAATCAATCACAGAGAAATAAGCATGGTCACACGGAATAGAAGACATAAGAGAAGGAACGTCAGGGACCACTGGAGCCACGGGAACGATGAGTTCATTTATTTTACGTAGATCTTGAGTGAGGCGCCATGTGCCATCCGGTTTTGGGACCGGGTTCACTGGGGTGTTATACGGGCTGACACAAGGAACCACGACACCTTGCTGCAAAAGAGATTGTAGAATATTGTCAATACCATCGAGCTTACTAGGAGACAGAGGGTATTGTTTAACATAAACAGGTGTAGAGTGTTTAATAACAGCTTCATACGGAGAGCAGCTCACAGAGCCCACATCGTCCTTATGATCCGCCCACAGGGTGTTAGGAAGAGCAGAGAGAACAGGGGAAAAAGCTTGGGACGTACAAGCAGCGTTCAGAATGTTATGTGGCAGCACAGAACTGGATAGAGCAAAAACATCAGGCGGAGCACCGTCCGGGGTATCAACAATCATGTGTGAGCCGCTAAAGGAGATCGAGAGTCCGAGAAGACTCATGAGGTCGCGACCTAAAAGATTAAAAGGGCACTCTGGCATAAAAATGAAAGAGTGTGAAAAACGCAATGAAGGGTCCAGAGTGCAGATGACAGGTAAGGGTGGTGTACAACTAGAGTCAAAAGGAACCCCTTCTATCCCCACAGAGCTAACAAACCGTGTAGATAAAGGACCCTCATAATCCCTCCCTACTGAGGACATAGTGGCCCCAGTATCAAGTATAAACGGATACTCCCTTCCTGCCAAACACAGAGGCACAAGAGGGAGCTCCGCATTACGAGGAGAGCTAAAAGAGAGATTTAACATGGCAACGGCTGTGGATTCCGTACCCTGGGGGCAGCCCTATAGCGGGGCGTGATAGCGCTGGTCCTGTCCGTTATTCTGCCGATAGCCCTTAGGTCCGGGATTCTGGCCTTGCAACACATCCCCTAATTCTCCCGTCCTACTCTGCTCATCCCTCCGCCGCGCATAGCATTCCCTCATCCAGTGGCCCTCCTTTCCACAATAGTGGCACCTGCCTGTTTTCTTCCGGTTCCCACCCGACCATGTGCGAGGCCCGGTGCGTGTTTTGTCATTATTATGACGATACGACCCGGGGCCCTGTGGGGCCACAGATAAACATGCTTTATTAGTCTTACAATCTAACAACCCATCACTTTCCATTGTCCTCAACCGTTCACCCGCTTGGCGAAGGACCAAATGAGTCCTATCGCTCAAGTGATGTTTCAAAACGTTCTGAACCTCAGGGCGGCAGTTAGATAAAAAGGTGGACAGGAACATTGGATTGGGTTGAGTCATGTCCAATTCTAACCCACCCAGGTGCTGCCAAACTTCACCAAAACGTTTCCAAAAGGCCGACGTCACTTCTGACTTTTCCTGTTTACAGTTAGTAACCTGCGACAGATCACGGTTCGCTTGTTTCATAGCCAGTAAATACCTAGTTAACTGCTCACGCAGGAGCTGCAAAGCATTCGGTGTGTCCCTCCAAAAAAATGTCGACACGGTGCGCTGACGCGGACGGCCACCTTCCTGAGCCGGAGCTATTTCTTCCTTTATATTCATAGCGACGTCATTTCTAGGTTGCAACACATCGACTATTTCAAGCAAACGCTCCTCATCATATAATCTGTGTCAACTGATGAGGTGTTCAAGTGTGCGAGCTGATCTGAACAGAGCTGCCAGACATACACATACAGAGGGCTTCCAAACCCATACTGCACACCGCACATTTCACTTACTTCAATAGTTAGTCCATCTGGAGTGGATGTGAGATTTATTTCTAATTTGCACATTAAATCATGTGCTAACAAATTTACTGGACATGTATATGAGATGAGGAATGAGTGGGACGTAACTATTCCTCCCTCGCTTTACATGGGAGGTTAACTGAGAAAGTTTTGGTTTTGGAATAGCCTTTAAAACAGGTCTCGGGGTGTAAACACCCTTTGATTTATCCCATACCTTCTTCATGTCAAACCATTTATCATACCCTGCGCGCATATAAGGGCGGTCCCAATCCGGATCGCCTAAGCTTTCATAAATCATACGGTGCGCTGAAGCAAGAAAGCCTGGATTAAACGTCCCATCACGGGGATACGATGGAATCTGAGGATTTGCCTCCGTCCACCCAGCCAAATTGTCCAGCCACGGCGTAACGTAATAGCCTAAACCACACTTATTCATCCATTCCGCCGGGGTGTCTGTGACCTCAGGTTTAGGATACGAGCCCCCCATCGTACATTAAAGCAAACGGATCTGAACAGAAACAAACAGCAGATATTTATCTAAATTTCTATAGCACGCTCTTCCTGGACTCGAACCAGGGAAAACAAAGCCCTCCTTAGGGCACTACACAAATTTCTATAGCGCGCTCTTCCTGGACTCGAACCAGGGAAAACAAAGCCCTCCTTAGGGCACTACGGAACTACTTCCAACCAGGTAGTCAATCAAACATGTCTTACCTGATTGAGAGTATCACGTCGGGGTCACCAAATTGTTAAGATTGCGCTGCGTGCTGTTCAGATGCGTTACCAGGAGATCTCCGAGGACAAGAAGAGAGCGAACCACATGAGTCTAAATCAATCTGGTTTATTCTCTGCGTGTCCTGACACATAGCTGCGTCAGGGCGTATATATACACACTTCTGCATAGGGAGTATCAGCAGTAGAAAGTTATGGAATGTGTTTTGCACACTCAGTATCAAGGTCACACAGGAGTTATGCACAGTTCAATAACCGCGAGAACATACTCTTTTGCTTTTCTCTGTACCTTCTAGTTTCACTGAAACCACATTCCTGGTTCCTCCTGTTCTAGGGGGTGTATGGTCTGCTCTTTCATGTATAATAAAACAACTCCTTATATGGTGAGTTGACCAGGATATGAAATAGGAACAGAACATACGAAAAGTACAAAATGTACAGAGCAGCGCGTATTATCTCTGGCCTAAAGTTAACCCTAAACTGCTACACTACACGACAGTCACCCTTGGGCCGCGCATTTACAAGAGTAGGTTTAGGAGTATTCAGGATTATATTCTTACAGAGACAGAGGGAAAAAAGAGACAGAGAAAAACAGACAGAGAGAAAACAGAGACAAGCAGAGAGGAAAAAAGACAGAGAAAGACAGAGAGAGAAAACAGAGAGGGGGAGAGGGAAGAGAGAGAGCGACAGATGCTGGATTTCTTATTTTATTATTTTCAGACAAAATACAACAAATAACCACAAGATGGCAGCAAAACCCCACAAAAAGTCTCCCGTAGCATCAGTTTTTTCAAACTTATTTTGACCGTGTGTGTGTGTGTGTGTGTGTGTGTGTGTGTGTGTGTGTGTGTGTGTGTGTGTGTGTGTGTGTGTGTGTGTGTGTGAGAGAGAGAGAGATTTCACATATTTAACAGTAAAATTAAAATTCAGAAAACTTGTTCAGAAATTAGCAACTGATGTCCACATTCTGTGTTCTGGGTCACCAGAGCCGGTTCAGACCTCCATGGGGCCCTAGGCAAAATTCTGCTAAGGGGCCCTCTTAACTGAACCCCAAAATGTTCAACAGTCGCACCTGACACCCAGTGCTTCCACTCATCCCCCCTTTAAACATATTGCACTAGTGTCACCACCTGTTGGTCTAACTCCAAATAAATACAGACCAAATCAAATCTAACTAAATGTGTAACAAATTACTCACCATTAAAAATGTCCCTTTCTGCACTTTCTGGATGCAAAATCATCAATAATGTCGTCATATGATATTTGCTTCCCCACATCATGGTTGATGCTCATGATGGCCAAACCACTCAGACGTTCCTGGGACATGGAAGATCTCAGATAGTTTTTGATCATTTTTAACTTGCTGAAGCTCCTCTCAGCTGAGGCAACTGTCACAGGCAGAGTGACAGCAATTCTCAGGGCTATCCAAAGGTTAGGATAGAGTTCCTCCAGATTTTTCTCACAAAGGAAAGAAAGCAGCTCAAAGGCAGTCATATTAGCTGATGGTAGGTCAGGTAAATTCTTGATTTCGTTTGCCAGATCAACTCCACTGATGTCACAGTCTTGGTTGAAGGTCAGAGTTTTCTCAAGTTCCATACACTGAGCCTTTAAGGAGTCACTGGCCATCTGACATGCAGTGCTGAAGTTCAGCACTACTCCATATTTAGTCTTCACCTCAGAGCATTTTTTAAGGATTTTCCACTAGGAGACCAACTGGTCTGGGCAATACAATCACAGGCCCCAGAGTCTATGCGGCTGCACCGCTGCGACATATTCTGTGATGCAAAATGGTTCACCAATCACCATACAGACAAACACACTACAGTGACTACACAGCTATCAAGAGTAATTACCAAGCACAAATGTTATGTCAAAGATACTCAAAGTTACACAGTAATGACATCGGATTCTGACATCAGCCATCTCAGTAACCAAATTTTAGTTTTGTTTTTCTTAACCAACATGATCTTGTGTGTATATCTTATAACATAGATCTTCGTTTTCCTTGTTAAATGTATACTTACATGGTACTTGGTTAATTAATTGCAACTGATTGAACCAAATGATAAGACATAACTTGGTTTAAAATTTGGTCTCCCTGTGAAGCTGGTTTGGCATTGACTAGGAGACCAAATCTGGCCACTGGGAGACCATTTGGTCTCCCAGTAACTATGTTAAAAAATGCTCTGCTTCACCTGGTTCAGAGTTTCAAATCGTTCATCAATGGATGCTATTGTGGAGTCAACCACAATGTTGAAGAATTAAATATAGATAAGGCTACTATTAATTCAGCTCCGTCAAATTGGCTGCACTTGTTTTACCTTCAGATACTGTACTTAAAATGTAGGTGATTTAGATTATTATTTAGCCTATTTAGCACCGGGGCGGCACGGTGGTGTAGTGGTTAGCGCTGTCGCCTCACAGCAAGAAGGTCCTGGGTTCGAGCCCCGTGGCCGGCGAGGGCCTTTCTGTGTGGAGTTTGCATGTTCTCCCCGTGTCCGCGTGGGTTTCCTCCGGGTGCTCCGGTTTCCCCCACAGTCCAAAGACATGCAGGTTAGGTTAACTGGTGACTCTAAATTGAGCGTAGGTGTGAATGTGAGTGTGAATGGTTGTCTGTGTCTATGTGTCAGCCCTGTGATGACCTGGCGACTTGTCCAGGGTGAACCCCGCCTTTCGCCTGTAGTCAGCTGGGATAGGATCCAGCTTGCCTGCGACCCTGTAGAAGGATAAAGCGGCTAGAGAGAATGAGATGAGATTTAGCACCATTGTCATATATATATTTCACGAGTTTTATTTATTCACTAATATATCTGCATCTATATTTGCCTGTGGGCTATCCAAGCAAACAAAATTCAATCTTAGTAAATATTTATCCATTACTTTCCATTTTGTATAAGTGCAGTTGTAACTACACTCAGAACGATTGATATAACACTTAAATTGTAGAAGCCAGCAAGACGCACACGGAGACCGTCCGGGGTCACCCAGGGCTCACCGCCCTGTTATGTAGGTCAAACACCGACTAGCCCCGTCCCTCCCACCCGGAGAGGAGAGTTACCTGACTGCTGTTCCCACTGTTCATTTTCATGCAGTTTCTTTTTCCTTTTTTCACTCCCCAAGGGATAACTCCGCTTCATCTTGCTAGGTTGATGCACATGCACTGGGAATCTGACGTGCGCGAGCAGCGCGACAGACGGTCACGTCATCACGTTTTGTTTTTTTTCCCACGGGGCCTCTATGAGTTTGCGGGGCCCTACGCAACGTGCATAGTGTGCGTATTGGGTGAACCTGTACTGTGGGTCACACAGTGGCAGGAGGGACCATCATGGTCGGGGAGGAAAAAAACAGTAAAAGTGCCCTCTAGGGTGCCCTTCCAGTGAAGAAACCGAGAGGCGCTGCCCTCTTCATGTCCTCCTACCATTAATTTTTTCACCCCTGCCCCTCAGACCATTTGTGCCCGGAGAGTCACATGTCTGCAGTGTGGACCTCACAGCAGTGTGGATCCTGTTTCTGGCCCTGGTCATAGGTGAGCTCTGGAACCACCAGTCTGCTGTCCAGAAGGTTTCAGCTTGAGCTTCTCTTCACATCCTGCCTCTGAATCTCCAGAGAACTCAGTGACACCAGCTGCACTGTCCTCTGCCTCTGTTTTCCCTCACACTCCACCAGAACATGGCAGGGATGATGACCTTCAACAGCTGCTCTTCAACAGGTATACAGATGTTTACCCGATGTTCAGTATGAACAGATTGTGAATGGGATGAGCAACAGCAGCAGCTCTTAGATACAAATCTACAGCATCCAAGTGAGATTAAACATTGATGAACTGGTCAGATTTGGGAGTAAACAGTTTTTAGGAAATGCAGATCTTCACCATGTCCATGGCAAAGCTATCCATTTTGATCTCCTATACCCTCCATTGAGAAGCTTTTCTCTACACAGAAATCAGAGTTGAGAGAATCTCCTTCAAGTGATGTTCTCCTCTAGCATGACTGCTGCTGAAGATGATGTCATTCTACAAAGGAAAGCTGGAAACATCTGCATCTGATCAAACCAAGCTCCATGATGATCCCACCACCGTGTTATTTAGTGGATTTAAAATAAAAAATAAGCATTTACACAAGTATGTCCCCTTAATTTTTTTAATTATAAATTTTAAATGGATTTTTTTTACCCCCAATCTGCAAAAAAAAAAACATAAAGAAAACAGAGTTAAATGAATGCACTGTGTGTATATTACTCTATAATACTCATACAATGAAATGCTTAGATCGTATCTTTGGATAAAAATGTCTGTTAAATAAACAAAATGTGAATGTAAATATAATACCACACGACACAATTTGCTTTATCATGATTTTAAGAATAAATGGACTTGAAATGAATTATTTTCCAGGGCTGTTAAATGAGACTGTAATACAACATTCTGCCTATAGATGGCGGTATTATGCCGTTTTTGCTCTTATTTAGCCTTCTGTGTTGTAAAAATTTCACAAATCTTTTTTTTACATTCAAATTACAGTATAAACACCCAGATCTGAGTGAAAGGATTAATATGGTTATAACTTAACTTGCTGTAAGCCTCAAACTAAATTCATTACAGAACCTTATGGAGAAACTTTCATAAAATTATGAATTTAAAAAGAATTCAGCCTGTTTTGTGTCTTATTTAGAGCATAAGACATATTTATTTAATGTAATGTACCCATAATAAAGTTTTATTTCCAATACTTTGCATAAATTAAGGACAAATCTTCTGATTGGTCGCCCACAAGGACCAAACAACCAATCAGAGCTCAGCTGTGTCTTCCTCTGTGTCACAGGGAAGACAGGATTGACAAGCCAAAACACAGGAAATATTGGGTTTTATATTTGACTTTTATATATTGAGGAAATATTTATGAGTATAAGTCATTTTATATGACATATTCTTTGTATTTAGAAGAATAAATCAGGGCTGATGGCAGTCGAAAAGTTTCTAAAATCCATCTGTTTGGTTTTAGATCTTCGTCTTGGGAAATCTACACCCTTCATATTAGAATGATGCCAAGTGTACACTTTTCCACTTGTTGGGAAACTCCCTAAAACACACTCACACACACACACACACACACATACATTTGCCGGGTGTGTTTGGATGTTTGAGTCGTTTTCATGCTGCATGATGATGAATCAGTGTTTTGAGTGTGTTTTGGTGGTTTCTGGGTCAAATCGGTTCATGATGATGTCAGAGGAGTGAGGAGTCTCCTGTAGAGCTCGAGTGCAAACACAAAAAGGACACTTTAACCAGGATGAATTGAGCCCCAGACAACAGGACAGTGTGTGGTTTTGGAGTTACAGTGTACGTGTTTGAGCTGAGATCGAGTTCCAGCAGAAACACAGCAAGGTCGTCACCGGGACAACGTCTCTGATTGGAAGATAAAAACAATGAATAAACTGATGGAGACGGTGTTTAAAGATGTCATGCTTTATCAGTCATTATCAGCTCACAACATTCCTCTGACTCTCTTCCAAATAAATGAATGTGAAACAGTGATTCTTTGTTGGAAAGTGAAAGAAGACTCAACTCTGTTTACTGCTAATGAGTTTAGAGCAAGACACACCCCTGGGAGTGGGTGTGTAGGTTGGGGGGATATACGTTCTAGAGAGCATTTAATTGGACGAACACAAGACTAGTACAGGATAAGTCATCAAAAAAATGTATCTTTAAAAACGTTCTTGTGCTGTGTTCAGCTCGAGGTTGCAGCCTGTAATTCCCACCTCCATCCGGGAAAAGCCACAGTAAACATCCCCTCAACATGGAATTCCATCTCATCAACTCAGTAGTAGTCTTCTCGATGACCAGTTCCTTCCCCGTTTACGGAGCGACGTCAGATCAACATGGCCGCTCACACCGTGAACCAATGTTGTTTTTGGCAGCCATTTTTATTTAGTTTTAGTCTTAGTCTTTTGGACGAAATGCTTATTAGTTTTAGTCACGTTTTAGTCAATTCCATCCTTGATAGTTTTGGTCTAGTTTTAGTCGACGAAAACTGAAAGGGTTTTAGTCCAATTTTAGTCATTCATTTTAGTCAAAAAAATAATTACTTTAAAGCATTAAATTAGGCCAATACAGAGATAGGAAATTGTAATCAAGGTTGACAGGTTGTGCATAACATACTCTCAAAACAGTGTCTCAAAACAAACTTGTTTCACTTGAACGTAAAAAGTATGTCAAATATTTGGGTTTAATAATCGATGACAATCTTTCTTGGAAGCCTCATATTGATTTTATTTGCAACAAAATAAGCAAGGTTGTCGGCCTTTTGGCCAAACTTAGACATTTTATTCCACTACATACCCTTATGGCATTATATCGCTCTCTGATTCAACCTTATTTAACATATGGTCTTAGTTCTTGGGGACAGGCTTGTAAAACTCATATAAATAAAGTATTAATCCTACAAAAATGAGCTTTAAGATTAATCAATTTTGTTGATAATAGAGAAAGTGTCCTTCCATTGTTTTCCAAAACCAATATTTTACCAGTAAATCTTCTTTTCTATGAATGTATTTCTGAATTAATGTATGACGTTGTTAAGCAAAGTGCACCCTCAAACATTTGTAAATTATTTTCTTCTATTTCTAGTATCCATTCTTATAACACTAGGTCATCTTACTCCAAGAACTTATATACTCAGTATTCTCATACAAATCTACAAAATAACTCATTTTCCTGTGTTGGTGTTAGGGTATGGAACCAGATTCCAGCTTCTATAAGATCTTCATCTAAATTGTCGTTCAAGAAAAAAGTCACACACCACCTTTTTTCTGATTTAAGTAGATATGGATATGATGTTGACATCTCCAAACTCTTTCTTTCTACATAACTTTATTTCTATATATAATTAAGAGCTATACCGGTATATATTTATTTATTTATCTTAGTTTTAACTTTAAATATTATTTAATACCATGCATTAATTATTATTATCAGTATGACAAGTATACCTCTCTATATATATTTTTTTAATGTTATTGAATGATATATTACTGTACCTTTATATCAAAGAACAAGTATTGTCTCCTCTTTTTCTTTTTGTTACCAAATAGTTGTTAATTTGTCAAGTATGTTTTATTATCTTTTTCATACATATTTAAGTATTATATTAATTCATATAAAATATTTTTTTCTTTGTAAACATGAGTCTGCCTTGATTAGCAGTGCGCTATTTGCAGACTCGTGTAGTCTATTATATGTTTATATGTAATTGAAATAAAAGATTGATTGATTGATTGATTGATTGATTGATTGAAGTGTGCATGCTCTCTACATAAACACTGTCTAGTGCAGACATCCCAAGTCTCCCGGAAGTTCCGGGAGTCTCCCGCATATTGATAGTGGCTCCCTGATGCCCGCAAATTGGAGAATATCTCCCGGAATCTAGAGCAAGCGAGCAAGAGCGTGCACACGAAACATTAATGTCTGCATCGTGCATATGACGGAGTGCGCGAGGGAGAGCGAGAGAGACTCATTGGTTTACAGACATCCAAACTCATTTCAGGGAGGTGTCGTAACACCCCCCTCGCTGATGGGAAAAAAGTCATGCGTCACGACACCTCCCTGAAATGAGTTTCTGCAGGCTGGGAGGTCTGCTAGTGCGCATGCTCCATTGTTCACAGACTCGTGTTTCTGCCTCCGTTTAACATCTCATCTCATTATCTGTAGCCGCTTTATCCTTCTACAGGGTCGCAGGCGAGCTGGAGCCTATCCCAGCTGACTACGGGCGAAAGGCGGGGTACACCCTGGACAATTCGCCAGGTCATCACAGGACTGACACATAGACACAGACAACCATTCACACTCACATTCACACCTACGCTCAATTTAGAGTCACCAGTTAACCTAACCTGCATGTCTTTGGACTGTGGGGGAAACCGGAGTACCCGGAGGAAACCCACGCGGACACGGGGAGAACATGCAAACTCCACACAGAAAGGCCCTCGCCGGCCCCGGGGCTCGAACCCAGGACCTTCTTGCTGTGAGGCGACAGCGTTAACCACTACACCACCGTGCCGCCCTCCGTTTAACATGTTGCAATATATTAAGGCACAGCAACGGGTCTGAAAAGCTACACTCCCCCCCCCGTATGTTTCACAGTAACTCAAATATGGGTCAATATATGACAAAGCATTCAGTTGCTGTCCCACCAAAAATCCCTGCAGGACAAGTTTTACTCACGACATGTTAATTGAATTTAAGTTAGCTTAACCAAGCCAACTTTAGCATGAAGCTAGCGGTCCCATTCATTTTCGCCAGGTCATGGTGTTTTGGAAAACTTCATAGGAAATTCATCACAGACCGATTGTTGAGTGACATTAACCAAAGCTAGCAAATGTATGCATGATCTGTTAACAGGACTTCTTGTAACGTTAACTTACCGTCACAGAAATAGCAGCATGGTGAGCCTTTAGATGACTCTTGAGGTCGGTCGTATTCTTGCCATGTAGTTTATAGCCACAGCGTGTACCTCTGTCTCCCACTACAAGGCATTCCGTTTTATTTCTGCTGGATTATGTGTAAAGTATGTCCATAAATCATTGCGTCTTTTCCACCCACCAAGCCCTTGTGCTAGCGTTGCAGCCGCCATGGTCCATGAACTGTGTGCACTGTGCCTGGTGGGCGTGGCCAAACAAGGACAGGATGCAGGTGCATTGCTGATATTTTCAGCATTTGGCAGACAGGTTGCACGCGCCGTTGGAGGAAACGCCATGCCTTTTGATAGTCCTATAGCCAACCCACTAACATTTTCGTCTCGTCTCGTCAACGAAAACAACAGATATGTCTCGCCATATTTTCGTGATCAAAGAGTTATGTTTAGCTCGTCACTGTCTCGTTTTAGTCATGAAAAAAAGGTGCGTTGACGAAATCATTTCGTCATCGTCAACGAAAACAACATTGCCGTGAACAGTAACAAACTTTTAAACCAGTTGATAACAGTCCTGTCTTTAGATCTGTTTATATACAGAAACAGCACTTAGCTGTAATTCTACAACACTGTAACAGTTCTTATGAAGGGGTGGAGCACAGAGGATGGCAGGACAGAGATCAGGTTCAACAATCGTTTTATTTTTACACTTTTCAGTAGTCTCTCAAACACACACACAGCCAGACACACGCGCACACACATCAGGTGTCTGGTTCGGGAGAGATCCTCTGCTCTCTGCTCTCCCTCCCTAAATAGGGCGCGGTCACTGGGAAGACACACACAAACAGGTTAATTGCAGTCAGGTGTAGTGATTCTGCCACTTACCTTCCCTGACTCTGCCCTCCTGTCACAGACCGGCGCTTGACCACGCCCCCGCTGCCACATACCCCCACCGCCTGACTCAGGCCAGGCGGCCGTCCGGCCTGCAGCCGACTCCCCCCCCCCCTTGACGGGAGAGGAAGTCCGCCACGACCATCTGCGCCCCTGGCCTGTGGACCACCTTAAAATTGAAGGGTTGGAGTGCCAGATACCAACGGGTGATCCGCGCGTTGGCATCTTTCATGCGGTGGAGCCACTGGAGGGGCACATGGTCCGAACAGAGGGTGAAAGGGCGCCCCAGCAGGTAGTAACGGAGGGCAAGGACCGCCCACTTGATCGCCAGACACTCCTTCTCAATGGTGCTGTAGCGCCCCTCACGCACTGACAGCTTTCTACTGATGTAGAGGACGGGGCGGTCCTCCCCCTCCACCTCCTGGGACAAAACTGCCCCCAGCCCTCTGTCCGACGCATCGGTCTGCAACACAAAAGGGAGAGAAAAGTCAGGGGAGTGTAATAGTGGCCCCCCACACAGTGCAGCCTTTACCTCAGAAAAAGCCCGCTGGCATTGCTCCGTCCACTGGACCGGATCTGGTGCCCCCTTTTTAGTGAGATCAGTCAGTGGGCTGGTGACGTCCGAATAATTAGGCATAAACCTACGATAATAGCCAGCCAGCCCCAGGAACTGTCTCACCCCCTTTTTGGTCTTGGGCCTCGGGCAGGCTGCAATTGCTGCAGTCTTGTTAATTTGGGGACGCACCTGCCCGTTGCCCAAGTGGAAGCCCAGATACCGTACTTCCACCCGCCCAATCGCACACTTCTTTGGGTTGGCTGTGAGACCCGCTCGCCTCAGCGACCTAAGGACGTCCCTTAGGTGTTCAAGGTGCCTCGGTCAGTCATTACTATATATGATGATGTCATCGAGATAGGCGGCCGCATAGGTGGCGTGGGGGCAGAGGACCCGGTCCATCAGCCGCTGAAACATAGCGGGCACCCCAAACAGCCCAAACGGAAGTGTGACGAATTGGTGTAAACCAAACGGTGTGGAAAAGGCCGTTTTTTCTCGGGATAGTGGAGTCAAGGGGATCTGCCAATATCCCTTCGTCAAATCCAGTGTCGAATAAAAGCGAGCCGTGCCTAGTCGATCGAGCAGCTCGTCAATACGAGGCATTGGGTACGAGTCGAATTTAGACACCGCGTTGACTTTTCTATAGTCCACACAGAACCGGACCGACCCATCAGCCTTGGGTACCAAGACCACCGGGCTGCTCCAGTCACTGTGGGACTCCTCGACGATGCCCATTTCGAGCATGGTCTGAAGTTCTTCCCAAACCACCTTTTTTTTGTGTTCGGGTAGCCTGTAAGGGCAGCTACGCACTACCACCCCCGGGGGCGTCTCTATGTGGTGCTCTATGAGGTTAGTGCGACCGGGCAGGGGCAAGAACACATCCGAAAACTCGGTCTGCAACTGGGCGACCTCCGTGAGTTGGGTCTGGGAGAGGTGGTCTCCACAGGGGACCGGAGAGGTATGTGATGCCAATGCCCCTTTTTGAACCTCCGGCCCCAGCTCCGCCTTCTCCGGAACCACCGACACCAACGCCACGGGGACCTCCTCGTTCCAGAGTTTAAGCAGATTGAGGTGGTAAATCTGTAGCGCCCTACCCCTGTCCGTTCGCCTCACCTCATAGTCGACGTCCCCGACTCGCCGTGTGACCTCAAAGGGTCCTTGCCACTTGGCGATCAATTTGGAGCTCGACGTGGGCAACAGTACGAGTACCTTATCTCCCGGTGTGAACTCTCTAAGGCGCGTACCCTTGTTGTACAGGCGGGCTTGCCGTTCCTGGGCCTGCCGCAAATTCTCCTGAGTTAGGTGGGTGAGCGTGTGGAGTTTTGCGTGCAGGTCCATAACGTACTGAATTTCGTTCTTGCTTTGTGAAGGTCCCTCCTCCCAATTTTCCCGCAGCACGTCTAGGATGCCGCGCGGCTTATGCCCATATAATAATTCGAACGGGGAGAACCCCATGGAGGCTTGGGGGACCTCTCGCACTGAGAACAACAAGGGCTCGAGCCACTTATCCCAATTACGTGCATCCTCACTTACGAATTTTTTAATAATATTTTTGAGGGTGTGGTTGAACCGTTCTACTAAACTGTCCGTTTGTGGGTGATACACGCTGGTGCGGATCGGCTTAATCCCCAATAACCCATACAGTTCGCGCAGTGTCCGTGACATAAATGTAGTGCCTTGATCAGTCAGAATCTCTTTCGGGATTCCGACTCGGGAGATGATGCGGAAGAGTGCCTCTGCAATACTGTGTGCTGAGATATTGTGCAGAGGCACTGCTTCTGGGTATCGCGTTGCATAGTCCACCAGAAATAATATAAAGCGGTACCCTCTTGCTGACCAATCTAATGGCCCGACGAGATCCATCCCAATTCTCTCAAACGGGGTCTCGATTAATGGAAGAGGGCGCAAAGGCGCTTTTGGAATGGCCGCTGGATTTACTAACTGGCATTCGTGGCATGCCATACACCACCTACGAACATCGTCGCGAATCCCCGGCCAATAGAATCGGGCCATTATTTGGGCTAGTGTTTTATCCTGCCCTAAGTGTCCAGCCATGGGATTAAAGTGAGCCGCCTGGAATACCAGTTCCCAGCGGCTCTTTGGAATCAAAAGCTGTGTGACTCGCTCTTTAGTCTGAGTGTCCTGCGTAACTCAGTATAATCTATCCTTCATAATAGAGAAATAGGGAAAGGATGGGGTGGCATTCGGCGGAAGTGTTTGACCATCGATTACTCTCACTTGGTCAAACGCATGTCGCAGAGTCTCGTCTCGCGATTGTTCTAACGGGAAATCCACGAGGGATTCCCCGAGAGAGGGAGGAGGAGCCTGGGGCTCCTCACTCTGACGCGGAGATGACGTAGACGGCTCTGTGACAGCTGCTCCCACCAAAGCAACACCGGGACCTCCCCCTGCTAAATGGCAGGACCCACTCTTTACTAAGCGCATCATCAAACCCCGAAATCCCGGCCAATCAGTCCCCAAAATTAAAGAGTGGGTAAGGCGAGGATTAACCGCCGCCTTCACTATAAATTTTTCCCCTCGGAAAAAAATGTGGACTGACACCAGAGGGTAGCGGTGAATATCCCTGTGCACACACAACACCTTCACCCCCTGTGCTCCCCCCAATGCCTCGTTTTGGACCAGGCTTTGGTGAATTGAGGTCTGATTACAGCCAGAATCCACCAACGCCTGATATGTATCCCCTTGGATACTCACCGGTATGCGATACGCTCCGGCCCGATCGAGGGCAGCCTCTGGCGCATCGGGGATCTGAACCACCGCGCCCACCTCCATCGCCGTGCACTGCTGTTGAGGGTGGTCCGGCTCCCCGCAGCGCCAGCAAACCGGCCCGGGATTTCCCTCTGCACTGGTGATCTGGGGCTCACTCACCTGAGGGGGGGGAGAGACAGACACAGAAGGGAGAAACGGGAGGGCACCGTGGGTGCGGCGGGCCGGCTGGGGTGATGCCGGCCCCCGCCTCCACAGTGGGGGAATGGGGTGAGGACGGGACACAGGAGGAGGGGGAGAGAGAGAGAGAGAGAGAAGAGGAGAGAAGAGAAGATGCCGTCTGCTGTCCTGCCGCCGGGACAGCCGCCAAATGGTCCTCCGCCAGCTCGACTGCCCGATCCAGCGACGCCGGGCGGTGGCACTGGACCCACTCCGCAGTTCCTGTTGGCAAGCGCGCGATGAACTGTTCCAGCACCACCTGGTCGATGATTCCCTCGGCGTCACAGTTGTCGGCCCTCAACCACCGCCAGCAGGGGTCCTGGAGCTGCTGGCCGAACGCGAACGGCCGGCCGACTTCCTCCAAGCGCAACGCGCGGAAGCGCTGGCGCTGCTGTTCTGGGGTGCGCCCCACGCGCTGGAGGACGGCCTGGCGGAGGTCCGCGTAGGCCAGCCGGCGGTCGGCGGGGAGCTGAAGCGCGGCCAGCTGTGCCTTTCCCGTTAGCAGGGGGAGGAGGCGCGCCGCGCGCTGCTCCATCGGCCACCCCGAGGCTTCGGCGACCTGCTCGAAGAGCGTGATGAACGCCTCGGGGTCATCCTGCGGGCCCATCTTGGTGACCGTGAGGGGAGACGGGCCCGTGGTAGGAGCGCTGGTGGACCCCGCCGACGCGAGGAGGTGCCGGAACGCCTCTCGATCTTCCTGTTGGGCCAACACCAGGGCCTCAAACCGCTGTTCTTGCTCCTTTCGGAGGGTGAGTAGCACCTGGTGCTGGCTTTGCTGGGCCGTGGCGAGGGCATGGACCAGTTCAGCGAACGGGGAAGACTCCATGGGGCTGTTAGGCTGCTGTGCTCCAGATCCCGGGTTTCGGCACCACTGTAACAGTTCTTATGAAGGGGTGGAGCACAGAGGACGGCAGGACAGAGATCAGGTTCAACAATCATTTTATTTTTACACTTTTCAGTAGTCTCTCAAACACACACACAGCCAGACACACGCGCACACACATCAGGTGTCTGGTTCGGGAGAGATCCTCTGCTCTCTGCTCTCCCTCCCTAAATAGGGCGCGGTCACTGGGAAGACACACACAAACAGGTTAATTGCAGTCTGGTGTAGTGATTCTGCCACTTACCTTCCCTGACTCCGCCCTCCTGTCACAGACCGGCGCTTGACCACGCCCCCGCTGCCACAAACACTTACAATATGAATCACTGTTCTGAGAAGGTAATCATCAACACTAGAGTTATCACTAACGTTAGCCAGCTAGCGTGTTGCTAATACTACTCGCTATTGTCTGCTGTTGTTACTGTGCTGCGATTTCAATCTAAAATGTTTGAAGGTCACGACAATAGAACAGAACCAGGAACTCCTCAGGCCTGTGTGTCAACATGGAGTTAAAGGAGCCTTTCATGAGTTTTACGTTTCTCAACTTCACACATCAAACATTCTGAGTTCCATTACATCAGTGACGATGATGTCAATACAACCTGCAAATTACAGCTGACAAGGTGCAGCATGAGAACTTTAAATAAACGTACATTTGAGAAAAAATTATGTTTCACTAAATCTATACGTCCTCTCCATATGTTTTATCTCAGTGTATGATTTATTTGAGTCATTTTACTTTTTCATGAATAGTTCTGGCCTGACAGGACGTAGGACGGCTTGGAGACAAAGTGAGAGAGGTAAAGATTGAGATGGTTTGGAGATGTATAGAGGAGTGATCCAGGGTATACTGGGAAAAGAACGCTGGAGATGGAGTTGGAGGTAGAAGGAAAAGAGGAAGAGCAAAGATGAGATTTATGGATGTGGTGAAGGAGGACATGAGGATGTGTGAGAGAAGAAGATATGGAGGACAGGAGGAGATGGAGGGACATTATTCGCTGTGGAGAAACCTAACGGGAGCAGCCAGAAGAAGAAGAAGAAGAAGATGATGATAATGATGATGATGAATCCTTGGACCTGCCTGATCCATCCTGGTGCACTACATCTGGCTGGAGTCTCATTTTTTTGTTTTTTGTTTTATTTTATTTCTTTTTCTATTTTTTTTCCTCTGTGTGTTTGTGTAGTTTGATGTTTGTTTGAGTGTTTTCTCCACCAGTGGTGGTATAGCTCCGGACCTAGTTTTGGGCATCGGTTCCCTCCAGGCCTTGGTTCGCCGTGGGCGATGCCTGCGCTCCCAGCTGTGGACTGCAGTGAGCTCGTTGCTCATTTTACTTCATGGTTGTCCAGCGCTCTGCGCTTTAACGCTTGGCGTGATGTTCCGAGCGATGTTGCTCGGTGGTGTCGCGGCGGCTGTGCAGGCAGTTTGGGACATACCAGCGCTCTGCGTGGTGGAGCTTCTCTGCTCGCTTTGTGGATCCATGGCGTGGTGTTTGAGCGATGTTGCTGATGGCGTCACGGCGGCGGTGCTGGAGATGTGGGACTTGTTTTCGTGCGCCTTTTGGTGGGACTGTGGCTGCTACACCACGGGAATTACATCCTGACCCCTACTTGGTGGACTTTTTTACTTTTTATTTTTTATTTATTAAATTTTTTTAAATTATATTTATTTATTTATTTTTTTTCTTTCTTTGTCTACTATTGTCTGTATGTGTGTGTGTGTGTGTGTGTGTGTGTGTGTGTATGTTTGAACCTCCTGTAAAGCATCTTTGAGTACCATGAAAAGCGCTATACAAAACAGATGTATTATTATTATTATTATTATTATTATCGCATCGCTCCTGTGGAGGACGGCCCCATGTGGACAGTTGAAAGTCACACTTGGAAGACACTCTGGATTCTTATAGTAATGCTTTTATGGCTGAGGACTACAGCTGATTTGCTAACTTTAGGACTGCAGTTGTCATGAACAGTTTTGCACTCAAGTTTCCATCAGTGAAGAGTTTATAACATCAACGAAACTGACTTCATGTTAAAACTGTTAATGTTATAGTCATGTTGTCTGTTGTTGCCCAAATGAGGATGGGTTCCCTTTTGAGTCTGGTTCCTCTCGAGGTTTCTTCCTCATGTCGTCTGAGGGAGTTTTTCCTTGCCACCGTCGCCACAGGCTTCATCATTGGGGATAGATTAGGGATAAAATTACCTCATGTTTTAGGGCCTCTGCATGCTCTTGCGACAAGGCTTTCGCAGATAGCTTTTCACAGACAGTTGTAATTTATCGTTGAGCGGGAAGTAATAGGCGTGCGCGATGTTATTCACCGCCACAACGCAAGGGGGCGCGAAGTCGCGAAATCGCTAGGAGTAGTTGGTGGGTGTGGTTAGTGGAGTGTTTATCCTCCGGTTACTTATAATGACTAGAACTGGAGTCGTATAGATGTACGTACTTCCTCACTTCCTCGATCAACCGCTCTTCGTGCTGCTCCATCTTCGCTCGTGTTTTTAAAAATGGCAGTCGTGAAAACAAAACAAACCGGGAAAGTAGGGAAGCGGAAGTGCGTGTACAGCGGATGTAGAGTGGACCAATCAGAGCCCTCTTGTCTGCGACGCTGTCTGCGAGGCTTCTGCGATGGTCACAATTTTTGGGAGGTGCACGCAGAGTGTCTGCAAAGGGGGGGGGCTATGCAGACGCCATCTGCGAGGACTGCGTTGTCAGCATAAATTGGCCTTTAAGTTGTTCAAATTCTGTAAAGCTGCTTTGCGACAATGTTTATTGTTAAAAGCACTATACAGATAAACTTGTCTTGACTTGAATAGTTGTGACCTTGCATTTAATGTCTGTCTGTCTCTGTTTAAATGACTGTCTCTCTGTCCGAATACTCATACTGCTTTATTATGCAGGATGCAAAAAGTATTACATCATAATCTGTATGGTGCCTGAAAACTCAGCAGTCACACGGTACCCGAATGACCTACTCCATCCATAGAGTGCAAACGTACCACACTACACTTTTGCATAAATCAGCCTCTGAATGACTGAAGAAGAATTCTCCTGAAGATGGCGGACTGAAGTGAAGCCAGTTGTTGCAGTGTCCAAATGGTGTCTCTGGTGGTGCACAAGTGTAAATATCAGGAACAGTTTGAACACTTCTGCCATTGCTGAATTTTTTTTTTAAACTTTCACAGCATACATGGGAATATGGGTCAAAAGACAGGTAAGATGGTGGCGGAGTATGTCTGAATTGTGTCCTTACTACTTGCTCATGTACTCATAGAACATACTACAGTAACGGTTGGTTAGTAGGTTCTTAATCGATGTTATCTGAACCTCCGTAAGACGTGTGAACTATGTGAGACTGGATATGACGTATAATTCACAAGGCGGTGAGTCCATTGTTGTGAAAAGCCCAAGCTGAGGCATTAGCACCAGTCGAGCTGCATCACATCTCTGTTGAGAGTCTCTTCCTGTTTCTGAACATTTGTTTTGTTCAAGTAAAGACAGTTTATAATATTTTTTCTTGTACTGTATATTCTGATGTTTTCTTTGCTTGTTGTTTTGAGTCATTGCCAGTTGCTTTATGTTGATGCCGTCTGAGTGACGTCACAATATCACTACATCATCGGCAGCAACGTCACAACCGTCACAACACGTAGATGTCATGGTTCTGATTCCCGCCGGAGCTGTGACGAAAGGTTTCCGTAAATGTTACTCGATCAGATCACAAGGCAGAGGCTGAACGACACCCCGCTGTCTCTGTGAAGGGGAATGGGGTCTCTGTCTACCTGACATACGCCTTATGTATGACGTCATTACCGTGCGCGTTTGGTTTTGTTTTTAAAGGGAAAGAAATGGCGCGCGGCCCCTTTAAGAGCTCTGAGCGCCGCCTGGAGGTTCAGGAGAGAAACGCAGCGCGCACTTCTACGTGGACTTCCAGCGCGCGCGCACACAGACTCACTCTCTCTCTCACACACAGACAGGCTGTCTCTCTCTCTCTCTCACACACAGACAGACAGGCTGTCTCTCTCTCTCTCACACAGACAGACAGACAGACAGGCTGTCTCTCTCTCTGTGTCCCCTCAGGGCGCTAAAACTTGAGCCGCTCAGGATCTGAGTGTGATTTCTGTTGCTGTAAGGACGGTGCGGGTGTTTGTTGCTCTTGCGGACGCCAGCATGCCGCGGCGGACAGTTCAGGATCTCACAGTGCAGGATGTCCAGAAGAGAAGAAATCCCAGCAAACATTATGTAAGTGTTGTGTAACGGTGTGTTTTCCGCGTGTGTGACTCGGATTCCGCGTGTTTTCTGTGTAAAAAGTCGAGTTTTGTGGGCTTTAAAGTGAACAAAGAGCGCTGAGGAGTTTCCTCACAGGATCAGGTTTCAGAGTCTCCTTCATGCAGCGTTCACTGGCGCTCTGAGGGACCTTTCACTGCTCACAAACTCCTCTTCCTCTCCTCTTCATCCTCCTCTTCACTTCATCCTCTCCTTCATCTCCTCCTCTCCTTCATCCTCTCCTCTTCACCACTTCCTCTCCTCTTCATCCTCACCATCTCTTTCTCTCCTCTCCATCTCTTCCTCTCCATCTCCTCCTCTCCTCTTCATCCTCTCCATCTCTTCCTCTCCATCTCCTCCTCTCCTCTTCATCCTCTCCATCTCCTCTTCTCCTTCATCTGCTCCTCTTCTCTTCGTCTTCTCTTCCTCTCCATCTCATCATCCTCATCCTCTCCTCATCTCCTCATTCTCTCTTCATCCTATCCTCTCCTCCTCATCTCCTCTCTTCTTCCTCTCCTCACCTTCATCTCTTCATCCTCTGTGGACTGTGTTAGATTTATCAGAGAAACTCTGTGTTTATTCTGTAATACTGTACCATGTAGAGAGTTAATTCAGTTCAATTTAGAACACTTTATTTGTCCCCTAGGGGCAATTTAAAAGGCACACAGAGAAGTAGAGTTAAACACCATATAAATAAAAACAAAACTACATGAAACGCAAAAATTGACAGTGTGCCAGGTGGCAGTATTGTTGTTGTGTTGCTGAGTTTCTCCTTATTAGAGTAACTCCAGCACCCCCCCACACACACTCACACTCACACACACCCCTACACACTCACACACACACACACTGCTGAGTCAGTGTCCTGGATTGAACCATTTGCCACAAAACATTAACCCTGGGGGATCGTCCTCATCCTCGGGGTCTCAGGAGCACTTCAGTGTTTCTCGGCTCCTTCCTTCTCTTCTCGTTCCTCACATGCTAATGCTAGCACCGCTCTTTTCAGTTTTACACTAAAGACATTTCTCCCTTTAGCCCACGTTCATATTCCTCCAAAAAACCTTTTTTTTTTTTACAGTTCTAATGGACTGGAATTGGCACAAAACGTCTGGGCCACATCTGGCTCGCTCATCTCTCATTTTTAAATCCTTGAAACTGTTTTAAACTTTTAGCTTCATTTCAGCTGATTGTGTGTCTGTGTGTCTGTCCCTGTTTATCTGTCTGTCTCTATATTAGAGCTATCTGTTTATTTATCTCTGTTTATCTACACCCATCTATCTACCTGTCCTGCCATTCATCTGTTTGTCATATCCTTCATCTCCTCTCTGTCTCATCTCTACTTTTCATCCCTCCATCCATAAATTAGTAGACAGACAGACAGACGGAGTCTCAGGGTCATAGAGGATGTACAGTTCTGGTCATGGTACACAAAACAGGATGTTCATCACCACAGCAGTCTACAAACATCTCAGAAATGTCTCTCTCTCACACACACACACACACACACAGGAATATGTCATGCTTTAAAAATCTTAAGAACTGGGTTCACCTCCTACAGGTTCAGGAACATTTTATTTTCTTTCGGTCTGTTTCTATCTCTAGCTGTCCTGTCTCAGGTTTTCTGTCTGATTATAGATCTGTTTGACTTTGTCTATCTACCTGTCTGTCTGTCTGTCTGTCTGGCTTTGTTTGTCTGTCTCTGCTTGTCTTTCTCCCCTGTTTATATATCTGTCTACCTCTTTCTGTCTTTGTTGATGTACCTTTCTGTCTCTGAACTCGCTGTGAGATTCAGTCCAGTTGTCCGTTTTATTCATTGAACATAACGGCTCATTCACAGCATGCTGCACTAATAAACAAAAATATCATGAAATACAGAATCTCTTTCTGCCGTGGCGAACAAGGAATAAAACTGTTGGGGTTGTGCTATTCCAGGAAAATAATCAGCTTCAGGGTGGGAACAGGGTCTCTGCTTCAGAATGAAGTATTAATGTGTGTGTGGAGACATGTAAATGTCCACCAGACGTGTGTGTGTGTGTGTAGCTGAAGGTTCAGGACACAGCAGGATTTGAGCTGTAAACCTCAGATGGTGTAAAACTGTGTTTGTGCTGTGAGTAAAACCAGACATAACGTCACGGCGTTAATGTAGAACTGAACTTCAGTTCCCATCATGCAGCCAGTTTCACATCTACATTTTAAACTGCAAACAAACTCAACATCCTGTCCACCTTCATCATCATCATCATCATCATCATCTCACATCCTCTGATCAACACTGAACACAACTCAGTGCTGTTTCACCCTGAAGTTGATTATTTTCCTCTAAAACACATCCCTGAGTGTCCCCCCCCCCCCCACACACCCCACAGCAATATACCAGCAATTACAGTTTTGTTTTTTAATTAAAGAGCAACACTCTTCCCGCCCCCCATTTATAGTTGGAGAAACAAGTTAGTTCCAGTTCTCACTTTGTTACGGGTTTAAACAAGAAATGAATAAAGGGATGAAAGAAGGAACAAATGAATGAACAAAGGAGTGCATCAATAAATGAAGGGATGAATGAGTGAAGGAGTAAATTAAGGAATGAATGAACAAAGGAATAAACGAATGATTGAGGAAATGGGCAGATTAATAAATGAACAACAGATCAAATGAGTTAACTAATGAGAGATTCAGTGAATGATGATGAATAAGCATATGAACAAGTGAATGAATGAATGGATAAGCAAATAAGTCCCTGAATGATCAAATGAATGGACAGACGAACAAATGAAGGAGCTAACGAATGAAAGCATGGGTGAATGATTCAGTGGATGAACAAATGAATCAGTGAAGGAATGAATAAGGCCATCCTTAAAAAAAAAAAATCCGTTTCCTGTCCACCGGGTGAGCAAAAAAATTTTCAGTCGGGAGGGAGGGATTTTTTTTTATGGATGGATAAGAAATCACAATGCTGTGTTTGCTTTTTCTTTCAGTACTTTTTTATTACAAAAGCAGACACATTTAATAAAATGACAGTTTAATCAACTGAAACTTGTACAAAAACTTTAAGTTAGCATTTTGTAATGCTGACTGCAACATTTGCAAAACTTTTACAAAGGTACTTAAAATGTCCGACACACGGACTTTTTGTAGTTCTAAATCGAGCGTTAGGCCGAGTTCGGATGAAATTACACTATTAAAATGATCACTGAATGATTTGTTTTTCTGAATCTTTACTATTTTGTTGTTTGCTAGAATACCATTTTGCGATTTCACACTTAAGCAAATGATGAAAACTCCGGATCTGCTTCCTTCATGGTGGCTGCCATTTTTTTGTGCCGCACGGCGCATGCGCAGAGCTGATTCAGTTCAGAGTGCGCGTGCACTCGGCGGAGGCAGTAGTGTGTCGGAGGGAACAGAAGCAGAGATGACGCTTATTTTGTCTCCGGTAAACCAGTCTTCTCTCGTTCAATTACGTGCTGGCATCAAAAGACACCGTTGGTTGTAAATGAACCCAAACTGAGTGGTTGGAGTGGATTTTCATACACAAATGGAGAAATGTTGGCTGAGTGTGTAATTGTGTCGCCCCACTGCAGACCGTTGTCGTTGTTAATTCATAGCATGCTCAGCTGCGTGAATGTGTCATGCACCGAAAATAAGAGATTTACAAGCCAGGAACGCCTCATGATGCAATACGCAAGAAAAGAAAGAAGATTTACTGCCATTTTACTTTGTATTTGAGTAAAGTGAATAAATAAATGGTCTGTGGAAAATACATTTAATCCTGGGAACTGCGTGCACAGGAGTTTATTTTGTGTTTCCTCCCCCCGGCTACTTATTTGTCATGGCTGGCTAGTATGAGCCTTAGTGGAAAGCCCTGGGAATGCGTAAATGTCAAGTTCGATTTTAGATTTACGAACCCGAAAAAAAAGTCGAAAAACCGGCATTAAAAAAAAAAAATCAACCGCACAAACGTCACTCACCCGGCCGGTGGACCGGAAACAGAACATTTTTTAATAATGGCCTGAACATGCGAAGCAGTGGACGATTCAGTGAATGAAAAAAGAACGAATCATCATTTGCATATTTTCAGGTGTGTGAGAGAGAGAGAGAGAGAGAGAGATTCTCTAATTTGCAGTTATGAACTGAGTTGTTTTTCATTTCTTTCCCTTCTTTATTTTGTAAACCCACTCTGCAGGTTTACATCATCAAGGTGTCGTGGTCTGATGGCAGCACCGAGATCATCTTCAGGCGTTACAGCAAATTCTTCGATCTGCAGGTATGTTTATTAATCGTATGGTTCGAACACTTTTAGAACAATTTAACGTTAGTGTTTTCAGTAAGCCATCTTTGATTCTGAAGTGTTTACGTTGTCATCTCTCTCGTACGCTGAAGACAACAGAAGAGTGGAAGGTTTTTTTTCCCAAACATCATCAAATCTTTATAAAGAAGATTAATTTCCTCTGAAATGTTCTGAAAAGCTCCTCGAGTACTGTCTCAAGCCCTAAAAGAACCAACCTGGGTTGAGACTAGGGTATTAGGCAGAAAAAGAAATTTACCAGTCAAAAATAATATTTTATATAATCCTGATAAGCGCCGCAGGTGCGAAGACGAGCGCCGCAAGCGCGAAGTCCCTCTAGGGGGGTCTGGGGGCATGCCCCCCCAGAAAATTTTTGAAATTTAGACTTCATTTCCTGCATTCTAGGACATTTTCAGGGTGAAATGGCGTGTAATTTTTGATCAGAAATATTGCATATTTTTACTTTGTATTTTTTTCAGTTTCACTCCTGAATGTATCAGATGTATGTATGGTGTTTGATTTGGTAACAAAAGTGAAAAGAAAATAAACAACAATGAATTGTATATAATCTTTTGATCTAGTTACAGTATTTAATAAAAAAAAAAACCAACAGTATTCTATTTTACCATACCCCCATGAAACCCCCTTGTTAATCAATGTATCACACATACCTTTTCTGTCTTTTTGTGGAAAAACGAATCAGTTTTTGTCACATTCAATTTGGGGCGTTTGTTGGGATTCATCTTGATCCAGAAGAGTGAGTCAGCAAAAAAAAATGCGGTTCTCCCGCCAAGAAAGAGGAAACTACAACGCAGGGTGTTTGGCAATTTTCGACCAATCAGAATTCGCGATTTATTCAGTCCGCATGTTACAAGATTCAGTGCGGGCCAAAATGGCAGAAACGATGAAATATTCTGATTTTTCATTTCAAGTTTTCAGTATTTTTCGTATTAAACTGTGTTTCTTACGATTTGTAAATGATGGCGGAACCACACATGGACTGGCCATCGGGAGTAGCGGGAGTTTTCCCAGTGGGCCGGTGGTTCAGTGTGGGCCAGCGGAGAAAAAAAAAAAAAAAAAACAGTTGCGCGCTGGCCTTTAATATGATAAGCAATGTTAACAGTTTCTTTAACAAACTGTTAACATTGCTTATCATATTAAAGGCCAGCGCGCAACTGTAATAAGCAATGTTAACAGTTTGTTAAAGAAACTGTTAACATTGCTTATCATATTAAAGGCCAGCGCGCAACTGTTTTTTTTTTTTTTTTCTCCGCCGGCCCACGCTGAACCACCAGCCCACCGGGAAAACTCCCGCTACTCCCGATGGCCAGTCCGTGTGTGGGCGGAACATAACTGGATTTATCGGATGACATGTGGGAGTATTCATGTGCGAAAATTTTCGGCATTATCGTCCGTTTCAGTATCCGTCTGTGTGTATACTTGCCCGTTGAAATCGGCAATCGCCCGTCAAATTTACGGGTGGACGGGTCTCTGCCTAATACCTTAGTTGAGACCACCATCCTGTCTTGTTTATTCTAACATCGGAATTAAAGACGCCTTCAGGTCCATTACTCCATCAAAATAACTTTATGACCCGCGTTTTTTGTTGTAACTAGCTTCTATCACGGGCTACAATTAAAAAAAAAACCCTCCACGGAGGAGGAAGAAGGAATGCAGCAGTGTACCGTGATCTGTAACCCTCCTGTCTCTTCATTCCTCAATTCCTCTGAGTGAAGTTTAATTAGGAAAGAATCACACAAGCAACAAACAGAAGGAAGGAATGATTCACGGATTGAACGAATAAACACGATTTGAAAGGAGTAAGATTGACGAACGTGTGCGTGACGCTTCACACGGGTTGTTTTCCGGAGCTCCAGCTCCCCCTAGGGGTGGCTGCATCACATCTTGGGCGCAACTTTTAAAAATTAAAAAACATGGTTTATAAAAATTTGTTAAAACAGTACTTTTGTTATTTCGTTGAATCTGTTTGAGTTATTTTACTGAGTAAATTTGGCAGTCAGGTGTCTAAAGCAGGGCTGAGCGATATAACGAAAATATCTCGCAATATTTAGTTCCTAAAATGTTTCTACGATACGCAGTAAACATCATGATATGTTCAGGGTTT